>NC_073693.1:275356208-275404563 GCF_029784155.1 Uranotaenia lowii | reverse complement strand
TCACTTGTTTTGTTTGATCTTGTGAATTTCATCCACATTGTCCAATTGACTTGTTCGATTTTCACGTCCGCAAAGCTCAATTGGCTTGCTCACATGTGAATATGATTTCACAATATCACACAATTTTGCACAAAGTACACCAATTTCACTTCGAACCACGACACAAGAACAATCTCCGAAGGATGTCACTACTAACATCCGGTTCGAAGGACCACTTTTATGTTCAATATTTCGGCAGATTGTTCTTGTGGAGTAATGAAAAGACTAAATTTAAACTTAGCAAAATTCCAAATTTATTTGGCGAAAAGACGAAACGCGGTTCAAATGTACTGTGTGGCACTTTATTGGCTACTGAAGGCAAATTCCTATTCCACTGCCTTTTTAAAGATACTTCTGACAACGTTATCTACCTAGATTTAAGAACAATAGGCACGAACGTGCTGTTGATCGGATTCGATCGGGATAGAATTCAATTTGATAAGAGAGATAAGCTCTCTTGCGAATTTTATGGCAAATCGACATCCATATATTCCGCTATGCGTGAACAATACCTATTACAACCTTATTCAGGTATCAAAATCTTCGTTTTTTCGCTTTTTTATCAAAAACAAAAATTGTCGTGGCCTTTGTAATGTTTTAAACAAATTTGAACTGTTTCCTAAAAAAAAAAATTATTCCAATTGTACAACTTCTCATCACTTCAAAGTCTTCTGGAAAGATTTTTTTTGGAAATAACTCTCCTTGGAAGGTGGATCTTTATCGAAATTACTTTAATTTTCCTAAAGACCGAACTTTTCGCTATAAACGGTACCCAATTTTCAATTCAAAATTCCGTTTAAATTTGGCGTTGAACAAATTCATATATTTTTATGCGAATTTCGTCCAAGTTCCAATCTAGATTTTCATTTCTTGAATCCCAGATAAACTTTAAGAATTTCCATATTTCCCTTCTCTTTGAGTTTTATTAAAAACGAAAATTTTAACAGTTTGAACCGTTTGTTCGAAAGAAGTTCTTTTTTTTATCAAACAGACGATTCTCTGCTTCATGAGTCTTTTTTCAAAAGTCTGACGTGAAGATGAATAACGATATTTTGAGTTTTAAAAGAGATCACTGTTCCCTCAGGATTGGAAGTTATTGAAATTTATTTACATAAATTCCACTTCTGTGCGTATCTTCGAGACATTTTTCCACAAAGCGCCAATTTTTCCTCACAAACGGTTTTGAACCCTGTTTTTACATTTAGGGGCAAAAATTATAAACATTACTCCTTATTTTTTGGTCTGAAAAACATAGGAAATTTCACCTTCATGCAATTCTCTAGGTCCTCCCGCTGTTCCTATGTTCATATTTTTTTTGAACTTAACCAGTTGTTCTATACAAGCTTTCTCATAGAAAATGTCTGTGTTTTTTAATATCCAAAAATATTCATAGAATAAACATAAAAATTACCCTAAAGCTATAGGGAGTGGGGATACTTGATCCCCTTTTCTTATTTTCACCATATCTTTATGGAAAAATTTAGCAACTCGTCGTCTTTGACATTTTTTGACAGCTTGTAACTTCAAGTTTCTATGCTCCAAAAATTAGAACGATACTTGAACCCGTTGATGAACTAGAACATAGGTCGGCAACCTGCGGCTCGCGAGCCGCATGCGGCTCTTTTGATGAAAAGCTGCGGCTCTTTAGTTTACTGCGCTTGTATTGTATACATTTCTGAATAAAATTTGTGTAAAATGCTAAAGCGATAATTGTCTTGTGACCTTGCACACAAGAAGGACCAGCAAGAAGAACAAGCAAGAAGGACCAAATTGCAAAATAACATATTTTTAAGCCTGTCTTTACAATATTTTGAATTTTACTGTTTTTGAAGCATCAGCATAGAGATCAAGAATTAATTTATCTTTAACCGTTAATGCCGGATATCAAGGAAAAATGCCCTTTTTTCAGGATTATTCACAAGTTTTACAAAATTTCAAATTTTCAAGTTGTTTTAGCGAAACAAATTCGTATGCAATTTTTTTGGAATTGTGAGATAAGATTTGAACGCCACTGATGTGTTTTTGTAAAAATCATTTATCGGGTGTTCATTTTTCAACTTTTCTCTTGCTTTTTTTGTGGAAAATACCTAGATTTTGACTGGATTTGCCCTGGTTTTACCCGGTTATGAACTTTAAATTAAAAAACCCAATGCCCAAATTTGCCGGCTTGGATAAGTTCAGAAAAATTCTGGGAAGCATACTCAATAAATAACGGGCTAAAATAAGTGAATAGCGAAAAAAAAATGAAATTCAAACGCAAAATTCCAAAACTAAGAATTAAGAATTTCAAATTAAAGTTTCACAGTTTTACAAACTCGAATCAGCATTAAAAATGAATGAACATTTCAATTCTGAAAATCTATTTAAAATCTCAATCACAGACTAAATACTTGTGACCTTTTCACTCCGAAGCAGTTTTTTATAATTAGATTTTATGTATTGAAAAAAAATTGTGAACCTTTGAGTCTTCGAACACATTGAAAATTTCAAGTGAGAAGCGTGCAGCCAATATTTTCCAAATGCCCACCAATTTTGAACAAAGTTTCAGTAACGGACATATTTTTTTTTCATTTTCGATAAGAAGTTTATCACCGTTGATTAATTTTTATTATTTTTTGCTTTGAAACTTTAAAAGTATTCTTGACCTGATTTTATCAGTTCAAATATACTGTTTCTTTATTATTTGTCAAGAATTTTTCTAAGAAGGCTACCTTATAACATCTTTATACTGGTCAAGCAGCAGCGGCTTTAGAAAGCATTGATGAATAATAAACAATGTATATAATTGCATTTTTCATTCAAAAGGACGCACAATACTGAAGATATGATCGCTAGCATCTTACAAATGCTAAAACCACCAACCCACAGAAAAGGTACTATATGTGCCGTGACCGGGACTCGATCTCATACCCGCTGGCTTAGAAGACTGGAAGGCTATCCTTTACGCCACGGGCTGCGGCTAAAAAAATGAGATTTATTAATTTTCCATATGCATAAAATTCTGAAGACACGTTCGCTTGATGTCATGATTTTTGAAAATACTACCAGTTGTCAGGAGCATCATTTTTGAAGATTAAAATTTTCAACTGTATATATTTTAGTTGAATTTTACCTCAAAGTACTGGATTTTGAAAAGGATAAGCTTGATCTGGGGCATGTTTTAAAAAAAGCTTGACAACTTTAAGAAAATTTATTTCCTTTTACATTGTTAATTTAAAACTTTCTTTGCCGAAGAAATTATTAATAATCTGCTTTTGTAAATATGTTCAAATCTTTCACTTTAACATCATGCAAAGTATTTATTTAAACTCAATATGGATTTAAAACTTTGCTTAACTCGATAGTTGCCAACGTAAAAATTGATTTTCAATAAAACCATGTTAAAAGAGATACTGATCCTGAATAAAAATCTATGTACTTAATGGTTATCAGAAACAGATTTTAATGGAAAATACCAAAGTTTTCTAACCTAACTTAACTTAACACTAATAGATTTCAAATTATTTTCGTAAACTTCATTCATATATTTTGCTTTTTTTTAAATCTAAATCAAATTCAATTATGTGGCTCTTTCAAACTCTGAAAATTTGAAAATTTGAAGTTTTTGGCTCTTCCGACTCAAAAGGTTGCCGACCACTGAACTAGAAGCATTTTCGTGGGAGTAAAAAAATTGCGATTTTTCTGAAGTTAGGGGAGACTTGATCCCCTATTGAAGGAGACTTGATCTTTTATTCAGGAAGTCCTAATCCTTGTATAAAAATCAAACAAAACCCCAAGATAGAATGTTAATTGACTATTTTGATCATGTTTGTTCTCATTTCACAATTTATAGCAGGCAAAAGAAGAAAATTCTATAACTTTGTCTCAACGCTATTAACATTGCATACTTAAAGGCGCTATTTTTTATAATTAAGAGAAAATTGATTATTTTTGCTCTTTTCTTCAGACAGTTGTTTGATAAATATTAGTTTTTGGATAAATATTAGTAAATTCGTAATCAGCAATTATAACGATCAATTTAGAAGAAGAATATGCCGTTTCGAGGGGGGATCAATTGTACCCATTATCAACATTTTAGAAAACTTTTTCTGAAAAAAGTTGAGAGTTTGCCATTACTTTGAAAATTTGGCATTATGAAGTCCATTTTACGCTCGAACGATTGATACATTGGAACAATTATTTTATTGATAATTTTTCCATGTAAGGAACATTTTAAAGTGATGAAAAAAGATCTTCAAGTTACATTTTGTGAAATTTTTCAAACAAAGTTCAATTACTCAAACAATTATTTTGTTAAAAAATTTTAAACTACAAGCATTGTTATTTTGCTCATTTTGGCACATTTTTCTAGAACATTTGATCTTTGTAAGATATTCCAGTTTCGAGATATAGCTAAGGAATCAAGTATCCCCACGGATCAAGTATCCTCATTCTCTCCTACATAGTGAGAACCCTGTAACCAAATTTCCCTTCCGTTAAAAATAGTTTATTTTATCCCTCTTTTGCATGAATTAGGAATCCGTTGAGCAAAAAACTAATTGAGAATGGAAATAGCTTAATTGACCTCTAATCTAAATAAAAAATTAACGCCTAAAAAAAACTGTGTTTCAAAGAGAATTGGAAAATAATATGGAACGGGTAAAATTAAAATGGAGAAAATTTGTTGAAGATTTCTAATTATTTTTGACAATGAAATGACCGTTGCAGAAGGATAAAGCCGTCTTAAATATTTTGTTTTTTTTTCGTTTCGATTATAGTCGTTTCACCATCTTTAGGGCATTCGCGACTTTATCAACGTTGCAGTTGGCGGATCGTTTTCGAAAAACTTATCCGGTACAACTGCGTTCGATGTTTACTCTTGGGCTCGAACTCGCGGACAACAGACTTGCCAACTGAATTATAACACAAGCCCTTTTAATATTTTGTGTTATCCACTATCAGCAAGAGTTTTCATGTGAGAATTGCTAGTGAGATGAAAACGTTACAGTCATTGAGCTTGAAAATTCATAACTTGCTACATGTAAGTCCTCTCATCAAAATTTCAGCAATTTTCACCATAATTTTTTTTTTCTCGAGAGTTTTATTCTAAATATGTGGCTTTTGAAATCGTAAAGCCTAAATGTAGAGTTAAAATAAAATGGATTGTTTCAGAGTCTTCCATATTTAAAAAAAATAATAATAGTTTTCCATATTTAAAAAAAAATATAATGAAATCATAATCAAGAATGGCCAACAGATCAACAGCTCAGCTCAGGATGCGTTTAGAGACTATAGTAATTTAATATCACTTACCACAAAAAATACTCCTGTAACTGTACTGTACGGAAAATAGCTATAAACATTAGAAAATTTGCGCAACGCAAAGTGCCGGAAAGGGTCGCTTATGTTTGTCCATCCGCAAATTTGTATTTCGTGCTGCTGATCATTTATCATATTTGCACAGGCCAAGAGATGTTCTCCTACGAACGAAATCAAATGTAATATATGATTCCCAATTTAAAAAAAAAATTAGTAACGAACCTATGGCACAGGTTATCAGAACCCCAGCCACCACCGAAAGGCGCCGACGCAATGTCCACCAGCTTTCGATCCGGTAGGTATCAGTCTCAAAAATGCGATCAACCTGGTCCCATAGCAGTGCAAGTTGGTTCCATCGGCTTGCCAGATGGAAAAACAGTATATTGATGAGCGTTGTGTCTGCAAAAAATACCAGGCCATTGATGTTCTTAGCACTTATTCCAACGTTGCCTAGCCTTAGCAGCTCCCAAATGGTCAACGCAAATCCTGCAAAAATCACTACCAAATTGTGGAGAACTCGGAGGGAGAATCTTTTCAACCGAAGGTGTTCAGGGCTTCGATCGAAGACATTCGACAGTGGAAATATCCCAAATGGTAGTCCAAGAATAAGATCTAAAATGGGCACCAAAAAGAAATGATCAAAATTAACCTTAAATAATAGTGAACCAAAATCCTACAGGGTCGAACAGCCAAATGGAAGGAATCCCGAAGCACCACCGGTTTCCGCTTGAAGGTGAAAACATGACCCAGTCGTTTGGAAAACATGACCACCACACCACATTGTTGCTCACGGAATGACCCTGCGGAAAACATTAGCGCTTGTTTACCGTTAAAGGGGGCAATTATCACTGAATAATTAACCTGGTAGATACTAATTAGTCATCTTGTTTTCGAATCATTGTTTGTCATTTTAGGAGGGGTTATTAAAAACTATTGATCTATTTTTGTTAATGTCTGCAAAAACTGATGATTGAGTTCGTATAATTTATCTGCCTAGCTGATGTTCAAATTCACATAGAGCTCAAAACATCACGGACATGGTTTGACTTACTATATAAAGTATAAAAAAATTGAAAAAGCCACAATCGTTTGCTTCTTTTAAACGTAGCAGTTTTACGGACTATGTGATAACCTTTAAAGAAAACCATCGTTAAAAGTTCAGATTTATAGATCGAACAGAGAAATGCCGGATCTCTCCGACATGTCGCGACATTTTACATTTCTGTGATCCTGGACATTGTAAAAAAAAAGTCTATCGATATCTTTACAATGAAAGCCTTCACATCAAATTATTATTGGAATACAAAAAAGATTAGATTCTCTAAAATGATTTTTTCAACATAATCTGAAATTGTTCTTCAATAATGGTTTTAAATCTGATATTAAGAACTCGTTTTAATTGCCTTTCTCCCGTACAATTCTGGGAGGGTCTACGAATTGCCATAACAACATTTTTCGTACCAAATAAAGGGTGATACGGTAAAAATTTGGTCAAGGGAAAACGCATGTAAATCGGTGAAATCGTTTATCTAAAAAATCAAATTAAATTTCTTTTTCAAGTTTAATTTGTATAAAATTCAGGAAAAATATTCAGTATAAGGCTTCCGCTTTTCCAAATCCGAATTGCCGGGCCTAACGCTAAACCCCTGCCATCAGATTTTGTACAGCCACCTTGTCCACCTTCTTCGCCGCAGAAAGCCAGTTTGCCTTGACTTGCTGCTCATCCTTAGCAGTTTTTTTGGTCTTCTTTAGGTTCCGCTTGACAATAGCCCAGTATCTCTCAATTGGGCGGAGCTCTGGCGTGTTGGGAGGGTTCTTGTCCTTGGGAACCACCTGCACGTTGTTGGCGTCTTTTTACCTTAATGGCAAGATGCCAAATCCGGCCAAAACAGTACGGAACAACCGTGTTTCTTCAGGAAAGGCAGCAGACGTTTATTCAAACACTCCTTCACGTAAATTTCTTAGTTGACAGTCCAGGAAGCTATGAAAATGCTACTTTTCAAGCCACAGGTACAGATGGCTTGCCAAACCAGATATTTCTTCGCTAACTTTGACAGTTTCATATGCTTGAAAATATCTGCTACCTTTCCCCTTTTTTTGCCGTATAAAACTCCTATCCCGGAAGCTGCTTGTAGTCGGCTTTGACGTAGATTTCGTTGTCCATTACCACGCAGTCAAAATTCGTCAGCATCGTCGTGTACAGCCTCCTGGATCGCGCTTTGGCCGTCGTATTTTGTTTAAGATCGCGATTTGAAGTCACTACCTTCTTGTAAGTCGATAGTCCGACTCGTTTTTGGATCGATGTACGGTTGTAGACGATACACCCAGCTCATTTGCGGCATCTCGGAGAGAAAGGTTAGGGTTACGCTTGAAACTACCGGCAACTCTCTTTGTCGTCTCAGCGGCTTCCGGTTTTCGATTTCCCCCCGATCCAGACTTCCTGGCTGTCGACAAACGTTCCTCAAACACTTCAATAACATTTGTGACGGTTGATTTGGCAACTTTTAGCGATTTTGCCAGCTTTGCGTGCGAGTAGCTTGGATTTTCGAAATGCGCCAGCAAAATTTTGATACGGTGCTCTTCTTCCTTGGACAGCATTTTGACAACTGAAGAGTGAATTCCAAAATCAAAATAGGAGCAACATTTCACACACACACCTTCGAAATGAGAAGTGTTCAGGTTTTTTATATGCAAAATTGCAAGAAATACGTCAAGTTGATATTGACCAAATTTTGATCGTATCACCCTTTAATTCTGATTTTTTTATATGTCATAAATACACTAACAACGTCATCCAATATAAAAAAAAATTGAATTTTATGTAGTTATTTATGGAACGAGTTTTAAAAGATGGATTTTTCAGCACAAGTTGTAGATTTATCCAGCGGGGCTTGCCGAGTTGGTGATTTATTTATTGCAACAGATGGCCTACAAAATATTACAACATTATAAAAATTCCCTTGAAAATCTATTAATCAACCTACAAGAAGCGATTTTCAAAAAAATAACCGCACGTGGACGACGATGCCAATGACTGAGCTGAAAATTTCTGATCAAGTAGGTCGTGGACTGAACTTTTGCAATGAAAAAAACAGTACCGAAAAAAGCACTTATCGGTACCGTAAACTGGGGGAACATCGATCCCCGGGATAACTTTGATCAACATGAATTCAACTTCACTATTGAAGATAATCATCAATAACTAAGCCTGAAATTAATATATCTGGGAACTGTTTACTTCGTTTGAAAGCCTATACATTGAGTTCCCAATAGGCTTTTTGGTTGGTAGTTGAAGATTTTTAAGATTACCTTAAATGTTATTTTAAAGTTTGAAAATATCTGATTTTTCAAAGACTCACAAACAAACACCTCCCTTCATCAAAAGTTAGCATCTGGAAGCAAATGGATTATTTAATGTGAATGTTTAACTTTTTTCCTTTGTATATAGGTACAGTTTAAGTGTTATTTGTATGGACATTTTGTGATATTTTTTAGATATTTAAAACACAGACATTTTCTATGAGAAAGCCTATATAAAACAAATGGTTCAAAACCCTATCAAATAGTTAAGTTTGAAGAAAAAAAGGAACAGTGGGAGGGCCTAGGGAATTACAGTTGCGTTCAGAAAAGAATGAAATCGCGAGACGCTGCGCACCCACTTCCAACTTTGACAAGCTGCCATTTCTCTTTCGGTAGATTTTTTTTCATGAAAATTTCACACAATCTAGTTCTACTATCCAACTAACACTCTACAAAATTTGAAGTCTTTACAATGCCGGAAATCAAAGATAGAGCTATTTCCGTAAAAAAGGGAAATTTGGAATTGCTCCACTAAACTTGCTGTATCTTCGACAATTTTCATTGAAAAATCTTGAAATTTGGTCCAAAGATGTAAAAGTGTTTGATCTAATACCAGGCTTAGTTTCGTCAAAATCAATGAACGTGATCAAAAATGGTGCCGGGTAAAAAATCAGGTGCATTATCGCCAGCAGACGATTTCATCCTTTTTTGGACGGATGTTCGTATGGAAAACACCGTAATCCATGTATTCTTGGTTTGTTCTTTCACAAAATAAAAATTCATCACAAAGAATGTTGTAAATTAATAAAAACTTCATTCGTGCATTGTTTCGGAAGAGAAAATGTTTTAACAGAGTTCAAAATAAGAAAAACAGAGTTTCAGAAATGACCTGCAAATTATTCCGATAAACGAATTTGATACACAATTAATGCGAGTATTCTATTCGCTCTTGTGCTTCAATACCAGCTCTGTTGGAACAATTTCTATTTATAAACAATGCAGGAGTGAAATTTTTATCAATTTACAACACTCTGTAATACATTTTGATTTTGTGAAAGAAAAAACCAAGAATACATAGATTACGATTTTTTCCATACAAACATCCGTCCAAAAAAGAATGAAATCGTCTGCTGGGCGGTAATGCACCTGATTTTTTACCCGGCACCATTTTTGATCACGTTCATCGATTTTGATGAAATTTATCCTAGTATTAGATCAAACATTTTTACATCTTTGGACCAAATTTGAAGATTTTTCAATGAAAATTGTCGAAGATACAGCAAATTTAGTGAAGCAACTCCAAATTTCCTTTTTTTTACGGAAACAGCTCTATCTTTCATTCCCGTCATTGTAAAGACTTCAAATTTCGTAGAATGTTAGTTGGATAGTTGAACTAGATTGTGTGAAATTTTCATGAAAAAAATCCACCGAGAAAGAAATGGCAGCTCGTCAAAGTTGAAAGTGGGTGCGCAGCTTCACGCGATTTCATTCTTTTTTGAACGCAACTGTACATGAAGGTAAAATTTTATTTGTTTTTGGAATTTTTTTTTTTTATAATTTTTGCCCATAGATGTATTCAGCAACATTGTCCATCTTTTGAGCATATTTATTTTTGAAAGAAGAAGTTGAAAATTTCAATTGAAAATTACTGTTGTTAATGTTTTATGCCTTCTATGCTAAAGGCAAAGAATCAGTAAGTTTAAAGATGTTGAGATACGGAAAACCATAGTGATTAAAGTTAGCCCGAAACATGAAATCTAGTATTGTTTAGTTAAAGCCACTTATATCTTTTGAATATTCTGCTTTCAATGATTATGCTTTATACTATTTTAAAACTTTTAAGTTAAAAACCAACCCCTTCCAAAATATTTGTAAATGAATTAAAAAAGTTATCAATGTTCCCCCAGGGCACGGTACTTTTTTCATTGTCACTAAGTTCATTATTCAGCATTGAATCGCATAAAAATTTATGTTTTTACAACGTTTCTTTATTAGTTTTATGGATGATCTAAACTAAAAAGCTCCATTTGCAGTCAAATGATCTATTAACGGAATCTAAAACAGTGCGCTCGTACAAAATCAAGACACAACGACTAAGTAGGGCTAGATTATTCCGATATAACAAATCATCATACATTTTCTGTAATTAACACTATTTAGAATCCCTGAAGATGGTGTCATACGACACCGAAACGTCGGGTATGTTATAAAATTCGTGTCATAAAAAGTTTGGACTGATTTGCCGTAAAAAAAATAAACATCAATAAAAATACAGCCGATCCCTTGAGTAAAACATTTATTTTTTTACTTTATAAGCTTAGCAAAAACTTGTCCAAATGTATTGGATAAATGAACAATAAAAAATAATGCGAAAAACAAATAAATTGTAATAAATTGCACGAAAGCTTGTATGCAACAAAATCGCATATTAAATCATTACACAAAACCTATAAATCACTTTTTTTTATAGAAAAATTCAATAAAACCAAGAATACAAAAGGTGGAATGACTCCCATCTTCCAATATTTGTTTTTTGGTCTTGTAATCTTTCAGATATTTGATATTTTTTTCGAAATTTTCATAAAATACTTCTAACTTTATTTATCCCTCCTTGGGTTGACAAAAGAAGAAATTGATATTTGTTCCAGCCTAATTAAGGCCGGAACAAATTTCAAATCCTTCTTATGTCCCTCAGAGTTGGTACATCGCGAAGGGAAGGGAAGGGGGGTATTAAAAATAATGCAAACAACTAATCAATTGGAATAAATTGAACGAAAGCTTGTATGTAACAAAATCACGTACTTTATCACTGTACAAAACCTATTAATCAAGTCATTTTTTCATTTAAAAATTTTAAAAATTGAATAAAATCAAGAACACAAAAGATGATAAACCTCCCATCTTCCACAATTTGGTGTTTGCTCTTGTAATCTTTAACCTTCCAAAGCCGTTCACTAAATATCCGTTTCCTGGAAATATGCGTTGTAATTTGATTTCGTTCTCCTGGCTGTAAATGTTAACCGATTTTGATGATATTATATTCATTGTGTAGGTAATTTATTCTAATTACTCAACATTTCAAAATAAAGTCGATATGTATTACCAGGATTTCAGAAACTGGTTCAGAAAGTTAAAAATCCGAAAAATCAATTTTATTTTTAAAATACTCATAACTTCTGACAGCTTTTCTGTATTTAATTATTTTATTGATGTTTGAAATTGTCAAGAATCCATCTATCCGACAATGTATAAATATGTTGGGGTCCAATGAAAGTTTTTACCGCTATGACAGATCTTCCGGTAGAAAAAAGTCTTACTTTAAAAAAACAACATCCAGTTTTTGCTTTGCTTAGCTGTATTTCATTTCTCAATGAACCGATTTTAAAAACTCAAATTTTAGTTTTTTGGCATTAATTTGATCATTATTTTCATAGAACATACTTGGTCTGTCAAAACTACCAGTTCATCAGTATATTGAAATGATGATTAAGATGTTTGAAATGTGCGCTTCGGGTCATATTGACCCGAACGGCTTTGGAGGGTTAAAATACCCAAACTTGATAACTGCCATCCCTCAAACCTAAGTTCAAAATTGATAACTTAAGTTTGAGAAAAAATCGCAGCTTGCCAATACGCCAAACTTGTCCTTTAAGCGAAGAACTGTTTTTTAAGGGGATTTTTGTTGTAATTACCTCCAACGTGGTAGATTTAGGTTTGGGGGGTAAGTTCATAGCGGAGAACTGTTTTTTTGGAGATAACTTTTATTCCCGCTTCATTCGCAGAATGTCTCGCATGTACGATGATGTAGCTGCTTCTCTCAACAACTCTCCGATGGGTATCAGATTTTGGGGGATGAGTACTACTTCAACACGTTCGTCACCACGTCACCCATATTCGGGTGACGGGTGTGTTTCCTGGGGGGCCCCGTCACATCAAAAAACGTGTGACGCTCTCTAACTCAAGTTAGCCATAATCAGTAAAGCCACACGTTTCTAATCTTGAAATCTCCCTCTTTTCTTTCTCGCTCCGAAAATTTCTTTGGGCCCGGCAAGTAAAACTACCAAAATGAGCGTGGTGACGAACGTGTTAAGAGCTTAACTTTGGGATAAACCACCAATAGCTAAACCTGTAAAGAGTGAGTTTCCTTCGCGTTGGCGGGGAAAGTTCGGGTATTTTCGAGGTTCAGTTTAGGGATTATCTGAACAGCAGAATGACCTTTTCAGGTGCAAGAGAACTCATGCGACCCTACACACAAGGATGGTGTTTCAGATAGGTAGAGGCAGGACTATTGGCGTTCAAAGGGAATCCTAATTAGCAAGTAGGGTTGATGTGTAAAAAATGCGAAATGTGCACGAATACACAGAGTAATAAAAATCGAGAATGCTCATCAATTTACGGGGCCAAATGTTGTGAACGATGTTGCAATGCATTATCATTCCGCTTTGGAATCGTTGATCTGGGGTGAAATTATGAATCCTATTCGATTCGAGATACTCGTTTCGAGTTTTACTGGAATCGAATTTGTTCCAGGCAGAAAGAGCCTGATTAGAAATTAAGGTAAAACCCCGCTCCCGCAAGGGTTTAACACAGAAAATGTCATCGGAACAGAAACGCGACACAACGGTTAGAGAGACTTAAAAAGACTGGAATTTATTTTACTGTATCATACAGAGTTGTTTAAAGTTTGCTGACGCAGCTTCGTCGCTGCGCCCTCCAGTTGTTTCAGGCGTCGCGCATTCCTGCGCCAACGCCAGACGATGACGATGATGATCGCCGCGATGATGAACAGGGCGTCCACAGAGTAGCCCACAATGTTGTGAGTGGAGATGTTATTCTCCACGGCGACTTCGGGTGGCGATTCCCTTGTAAACGGCCACATCTCGAATTGCGTCTCAGGTTTCTAGCTGCTATTCACGAAATGAATGCAACATTGTTGCTGCTGGGTTGGCTGGGTGCGCGAGCTCGGTCGTTGAGTCCGCGCCATCGTTGATAGCACATTTTGTGCTGACAAATTTGATGTTTGTTATTTCGACCACAGTTTGGTCTTACTGTTTCCTATTTTCCTTCGCGGCAAGTAGCACATTAAGTGCTGACGTACCACTTCGGATGTTGTGGTAACTTCTGCAGCTATGCAGGGTTACCTTAACCGCTCCAGAATTAAAATCGGTATTACGTATCTCGTTCGAGTTCTAAATTTTAACGAACTAACATTTCTAGTAAACCATCTCGAAACGTTCCATTCGAATCGAGCTCGTTCAAGATAGGCAATGCTAAAATCGGTCGAATCGAACGAAACTCGATTGTTTCGAGTTCCATAATCCCGCCCCTGGTTCCTATTTCTTGCCATTTGCGGTCCGTTCAACTTAAATCCTGTACGAATATGATCTTTACCTACGTCTTTACGTCTCGGTAATCGAGTGGTTGGCGTGGTAAGACGGTAATCGCTGGTCCACTGATGGCATGGGTTCGATTCCCATCACGGTACTGGGTGTTAAATGCTAAGTTGTCCATGTCAATATTCAGTCTGTAAAGCCTAAATCGACTAAGACGGTGTATGTCTTTTACCTCAGTTTCTTATCATCTGGAACCAAATTTCGTTTATAGCCAGCTAAACTTAGGAGAGGATTGACGACGCTAGACCTATCCGTTCTGCTATCAGTAACCAGAACTGCATGGTTTTCCGCTTCTGGGACTCAATAAAATTCCAATATTCCCTTCTCAAATTTCTTTTTTACCAGCTTGTGAAAAAAACGTCGCAACGCAACATTGTGATATCTACATATATGTTTTAATTGGTTTCGTTCAGGCATATGCAATGCGGTTATGCTGGGAGGACAATGCCAATTATTAGAATGCTTGCTAACGCCGGTCCGGTATTGAATCTAATACCAATAATTCCCCCTCCATGATAGCTCATTATTGGATAAAATCGAGTCTGATTTGTGGGCGTACCTATTTACTATTTATTTGAATTAATCTAGATCGTATTTTCTAACTTAAATGATTTGTTTGGTCTTTTAAATGCAACTTAAGATTGCAACTTAAGATTGAAAATCTTTTGATTTGGTACATTTTGTATGATAATTTGTTTGATGAGAATAATCATCTGTTTTTTAAAATGAGCCTAGTACCAATCTACATGTGCCCTAATTTGTATCGTTTAGTTTAGCCTATAAACTCTCTCTGAATCCTCTTCTTTAAGTTATATTTTTCATCACGTTGGGTAGCTGAATCCATTTAACGATCCAGTTTAATGATCGGTTACAATCAGTTGGTCAGTCAATACAGTTCAATCATCTCTGGAGAAAGCCAATCTGGAACATGGTATAACATTGCCTACATGCGCCGTGTCTTTGGCAAAATTCAGCATTACCAATTCATAGGTGATAACTGTTCCAGCCAACTGAAATATAACATTTGAAAAAAAATGTCATTCCATAGCGAAAATTATGTAACTACTTATTCAGTTGTACTTAAATCTTTAATATTAAATATGAAAACGTAACAATAACGTAATTTTATATTATTACAAATGGTTGATACTTACTGCCAACATAGTTCGTTTAGTAAGATCGAAAAACCCCATCGCTGATAGAGCCACGCGATGTGTCCTCAGTTGATTGACGAAACGATCAAGCTCGATACACCAACCAATATTTGGAACAGCTGTGCACGTCTTCAGCGGATATTTTGATGTTTCATTCACCATTGAGGCACTGTAGAACATCAGGACCGTTTTACCAATCATAAAGAACAAGCTGAACCAATGGTTAACCAGTGTTAAGGTTCCGGTTTCAGCCCTAGAAAAATAAAAAAAAATTGTTGAAATTGTTATCATATTTTGAACCGAGGAAAATTACCATGTAAACGTGAGAAATGCATAGCAAATCAAATATATGTTGGTAGCACATGAATGAATGATCATGGGGGCCAGCAGTTCACTGGCTTTGTTGACCAAGCAGCAAACTTGTACGTACTGTTCCCGAATTTCGATCCAAAAACCCTCCCTTGCGATGGAAAAACCATCTTTGAACGGACTCAACTTCGAATTGATCCAATGAAAGTTGCACGAAATCACAAAACTCACTAGCACGATTGTCAAATCCATACCAGTCCAGGTGAGCGTCAGTGCCACATTGCAATACTACGGAAAACAAAAACATAAACTTAAAAGTTTAATAATGACCACAGAAGATTCTTAGAATTTACCTCGAAAAATAGCAGCAGGAAAAGATTGTAGCGAATGTGTTTGAACAGGAATCCGAATCGGCGACTTGCAAAATATTTGGGAAAATTTTCCACGCTCCAGTTGCAATAGGCTGCTTCCTCGTAATAGGAAACGTAACCATTGATTTTCGATAAAAAGTGCTCAACTGTTTAAAAATTTAAAAAAGGTAATGTGAGGCAATTGAATCAAGACATTGACTTGTATTAATGTGATTCAAAGCTATAAAGCGTACCTCCTTTTTTAAATTTTACTTACTCAATCCAACGACAACAAAAATTATGGTAAACCACCGAGCGGCTGTAATTATCTTAATCCTGGGAAAATTTCCATCGTTACTGTTCGAAAGTTCATATTGATCCCACATAAGGGCGAATGAACGCCATTTTCGAGCGAGTTTTAACATCAACGCCATACAAACCACGGTATCGGCATAGAATACCACACCAATGAGGTTGCCCGCGTTAACTCCGGTACGATCCACTCGTCGATATTCGACGTAACACATCAGCATCCCAAGCAAGGCTATAAGCACCGAGAACAGTGTTTTCGGATGCCACCACCGGAACCTCAAATCGATGCTGGTTTTGCTGCCCAAGATTCCCGTTACCGGAAAAAATCCAAACATTTGGAAAGAAACGAAAGCGGGAACCATGGTCGTGTTGAATGTTCTCCAGGACATGTTTTCGTAATACAGAGTGAAAGTTCTTTGTTAAATTCTGATGTAGTTCAACTTTACCCCATGTTTTTGACAAATCGCTTCCCATCATAACAGCTGATAATTTTCACATATCTACTAGAAAATTGATTGGCTCTAAATACGAATGGTGAAAGGCTACGCTAAGGTATCTTTGAAACTGTGGATGAAAATACTATCTAATAAAATGAAAATCCATTAAAATTTCTGTTGCCTTTTCAGAAGAAGTTTAGTAGAAGTAGTTCTATTAAAAAAAATAATTGATTCGGTAGCTTCCTACCTCTTCCATTGAAAACAATTGTTTGTTAAAATTATTGTGATTAAAATAAACTTTTCATCAAATTAAATATCAACTTCATAATTGACTCGAGGACTGTTTAGATACCATTAAGACAGCCACCAACAGCAGCGTTACGAAGAACATCATCGGCAAGTGGAACGAACTCTACGGAACGACTAGTTCGAAGAGGAGTGTAGGAAGGTGATGGACGAAGAGAATGGAGCTCGAGGAGCTAAAGTAGCTGCATCGTTCCCAGAAACGCGAAAGTTCTATCAGAAACTCTTCGCTTCCCGCAAAGGCTTCGTGTCGTGTCGCAAGCCGAAATGTGCCAGGATAAGGACGGGTGCATCCTAACGAACAATCATGAGGTGATCAAAAATGGCCGATTGCCTACACCGACTGATGGTCCGTATCTGAGTCACAGAGCAGCTACCGGAGGATTGGAAGGAGGGGGTTATATGCCCCATCTACAAGAAGTGGATTTTCAGTATGACCGAGCGATCACTGTCCTCAATGCCGCCTACAAAGTGCTGTCCCGATTCCTACTCCACCGCCTAAAGCCACAAGCAAACAGACTCGTGGGCAGACTTCATCTTCACATTACGACAAATCCACCAAAAATGTTGTGAACACCAAGACCCTACGCAACATCTATTCATCGACTTCAAAGCCACATACGGCAAGATCGACTGTGACGAGGTATGGAAAATCATGGACGAGAACGGCTTTTGCGGGAAGCTGACCAGACTGATCAAGGTGACGATGGATGGCACGCAGTGCTGTGTGCGGATTTCGGGTCGATTGCGAATTGTCGAGCTCATTCGAATCGCGCAGGGGGCTTCGACAAGGCGATAGTCTATCTTGCATGATGTTCAACGTGGCGCTAGAAGATGTTATTCGACGAGCGGTGGGTGAAATGCGGAGCACGATTTTCAACTGATTCAGTTAACTTATCTACTTTGCCGATGACATTGCTGTAGTCGGTAGATCATCTGCGGTGGTGGAGGAAAGCTACTACAAACTGAAACGCGAAACAAGAAGGATTAGGTTAATGATTAATACATCCAAGACGAAGTATTTGCTGGCCTGCGGATTCGAGACCGACCGAACCCCCTTGTCCAGTAATAACAAGGTCACGATCGACGGTGACGAGCCGGAAATAGTCGGAAACTTCGTCTATCTTGGCTCACTGGTCAGCGGAAGTCGTGCCTACTATAGACTCCACAAGCAACTGCGGTCGAGAAGACTTAGCCCCCGGCACAAAGTGTAACCTGTACACAACGCTCATTAGACAGAGACGTGGATATTAGTCGAGGAGGACCTGCGCACACTCGGAGTGTTCGAGCGACTAGTGTTAAGAACCATCGTTGGTATCCAGAAGGTGGCAAAGGCTGGACGGATACGCTGGGCAGGACATGTGGCAAGAATTCCGGACCACTGTCCTGCAAAACAGGTGTTCGCTGCCAATCTGGTAGGAACGAGACGAGCAGGGCCGCAACAACCGAGGTGGTTAGACCAAGTGGAGCGGGATCTGACAAATGTGGGATGTCCGAGAAGCTGGATAACGGTTGCCAAGGACCGAGTGAATTGGAGGAATATTGTTCATCAGGTTATGTCGTGAGACGAAACACCAAATAATAACCTGAGTTAGCTAACAAAACCACGCTACAGGAAGCCACCACCGACCCAAGACGGAAAGCTGTTCTCGAGAGCGATCCTACACAATCCTCTTATCTTTTTTCAAGTACAATTCAATCTAAGGGGGCATCCATAAATTACGTAACGCTCCTAGGGGGGGGAGGGAGTAAGCTCGAGCGTTACGAATTGTGACATAGGGGAGGGGGGGAGGTATGCTCACCGTTACGTAACGATTTTTTCCTTAAATATTTCAGTTTACTTAATCGCAGCTATTTTGATGTCATGCCATTTTCGTAGAATAATAAACATACCAAAATCTGCTTAAAATTTGTAGGCTTCAACATGATTGAAACTGGTTTGACACCTTTCCCCTTTAAAGATTCTGAGATAGACTTCGACAATTGCGGATTGAATATCCGTGAAATAACCGTTGGAACACCGAATATTAGGTTCATTCACTCCCAAGAACTCAGTTCAAACTTAAGACGGAAATTTTACTATTCTCTTCTCAATTGATTTTAAAAAAAATGCAATTTTGATTATTCTGACAAATATTACCAAGTGGGATATATTTTGCATAACAAGTTATACTCCTTAAGGGGGGGGTAGTGTCTAACGGGTATAAAAATAACACCATTTTCACGATTTTTTTCTAGAGCTATCGTTCAAACAAATGTTTTAAAATTTTTTGCATTATACAAAGCATTGTTAAAAGAACATTTAGTAATTTTTTCGTAGAAAAATATTGAAAAATGAGCCGGTGACGGAGCACTTTCGAGGATGCCTTTAAGAAAACACGATTTGCGGTGGACACTGTATCTCAGCACAGAATCATCTGAAGTCAAAAAATCGGAGCAAAATATTTTTAATAGATGTTTTTCTGGACCCCAACGTTTTTATTTTACTTAAAAATATTTTTATGAAATTTTTGTGGCTGTTTGAAGTAAAAACTACGATTTCTCACTTAAAAATCCGTCATTTTTCACCTGTAAAATCTCCCCAAAGTAAAAAAATCAAAAAAGAAAAACGTTGGGGTCTGGAATTTTATATGTAGAAAATATGTTCCAAATTTGAAAAGAATCGGATAAGTAGTTTTCAAATGACGATGTCCACGGACTTTAAAAATGTGCTTTCGAAAAAAACGCATTTGAAGTTTCTGCTCTTGCTTTCTTGCAGTATTAGATAGGAGGAGATAAAGGCCTATAACTTCTACAGTTTTGCTTCAATTGACTTGAAAATTTGACACAACATTTTTGAAATGTTTTACAATAAGCAAATAAAAAAATAAAAAAATCGATTTTTTGAAAGTACCCCCCCCCCCCCCCCTTAAACAAACTAAAGTAAACAAGGTAGATCATCAGTGAACAAGCACAAAGCAACTCGGATTAAGACAATCAATTTATTTTATCAAAGAGTTATCATCATTGACTACTAAGAAGTGATTTGGATAGATATAAATTCCGTTTTGTAAAACGTTAAAAAAATTATGTTAAAATCTTTTTTTGATCTTTGAAAATCAGTATTTAAAAACAAGGGGGGGGGGTTATTATCAGCGTTACGTAATTTTCGAAGGGGGGTACGTCGTAGCGTTACGATTTGTGACATACGGGGGGGAGGGGGTCAAAAAATTACATTTTTTGCGTTACGTAATTTATGGATGCCGCCTAACAGTTGAGTCGCCGCGACGATTGTGGCCATCCTCTTACTAGCACATGAAAAGTGAAATGAACACTGTCGTAGCAATATTTTCGACCTCACTTTTCACCGGAAACGAGGAACAGCATTTCGCAAGTTCTTCGCCCTCCAAAATCGTACATAGACTGACGCGCAATCTTTCCGAATCCAATTCAATCATTTATTGAAGAAGTGTTGGTATAGAAGAAAACTTCAACGTTATTCCGAACATAACACTACAACCATTCTTATTCAGCCAGTGTGTTTGCCTTACCACAGTTCACCATTATATTCGTTGCTTATAACAAAATGATCCTTTTCGCAAATGACGTTAGTATTGGTTCCACATATTTTCCCTTTTCCTTTTTTTTTATTCGTACTCTAGGGTCCTTCTCCTACAAACACAAGGCACAAAAAAAACTTAATTAAATGCCTTAATAAAAGTTTTTGTAAATAAAAAAATCACAATAATGTTGATCATACGCAAAAAAAAATTAAGATGATCGATAGCAAAATTCTTTGACTTCAATATGCAAAATTTGAATCTATGTAAGTACAAGTTGCGCAAATTTGATCGCCACATGAGATCACCCACCGGTAGCTAATCCATTACTGAGCCGGTGAATGGCTCGGGCGCAAACTCTCGAATCTCCATGAGGGAGATTCTTATGTCTACCCTGAGAAAATGTGCATAAAAAAAAAATAACTTTGATCAGCGGGGTAACTTTGATCAACATGAAATTTTTGCAGATAATCATCATTAACTAAGTAAAAAGTTAAAATAACTAAAAACTGTTTACTACGTTTGAAAGCCTATAAATTGAGTTACAAATAAGCTAGATTTCGTTTTCATTGAAAGATTTTTGATATTACTTAAAATATAATTTTGAAACCTTGAAATATCTGGTATTTCGAAGGCTTACAAACTAACATCTCTCCTGATCAAATTTAAGCATTTAGGAGCAAATGGGATGTTTTAATGTGAAAGTTCAACTTTTTTCTTTGTTTGGGTTTAGTTTAAGCGTTATTTTTATGGTCATTTGGTGATAATTTTTGGATATTAAAAATAACGGTGATTTCTCATGATAAAGCCCTTATAGTAAAAATGGCTAAACCCCTAACAAATGGTTCAATTTGAAGAAAAAAAAAGAACATGGGAACAGTACGGAGACCTAGGGAAATGCATGAAGGCAAAATTTCATTTGTTTTGAGGACAAAAATAATTGAGAAATGTTTATAACTTTTACCCCTCGATGTATGCAGCAACATTGTCCATCTTTTGATTATAAATGTTAAAAAAAAACGATGATAAAATCAGTTAAGTCCAAACATAAAATTACTGTTATTAATTTTTATGTCTTCTGTGCTAAATGGCACCATAACAATAATTTTGAAGATGTTGAGGTACGTAAAAACGATAGTGATCAAAGTTACCCCGAAACTCGAAATCTGGTTTTCTAACTAACATTTTATTATAACTACCAATGTCATTTGAATTTACTGCAATCAATGATCATGTTTTAAACTCCTGACCTCAGTAAGTGTTTTAAAACTTTTAGGTATTACAAAAAAGCAACCCCTTGCAAAATATTCAAAAATGAACGAAAAAAGTGATCAAAGTTCCCCCAGTTTACGGTACTTAAAAAAGTCCTATTTTTGAAGCCTAATAACTTATTCATCTTAAGTCAATTGAAGAAATTCTAGAATCCTTTTCAAATGGTAAGAGGTTTGAAATGTGTAACTTTTTTTCAAATTATATCCATATTTTCATAACTGCTTAACTCTGTTATTGGGGATTCGCGGGGGGATTGGACAGGTCATCAAACGACCAGAAAACTGATATACAATGGATTGTGGGTTCAAGCCAGCCGGAGTATCTCAGCAAATTTGGAATCTTGAGTAGTTTACTTAGACATCTTTAGGATTCTTTATTTGTTTCGAACAGTTGGAAGGGAGTAAGATGAGTCAAACCTGTCCCAAGCCAGTGGTAACGGACCCCTTGGTTGTGCTGCAATTATTGTTGATGAGTTAAGCATTAACAATATTTTAGGGTGGTCGAATTTACCGGTTTTTTTCAAATCCGGTATTTCGGTATTTGTAATTTATAGAACCGATAAAACCGGTAAAACCGGTATTTTTCAAAGTATATCGAATTCAAGCAAAGGTTTCGACTAATTGCAGTGTAATGACATAAAATACTCAGAATTTATAACGAAATAGATTAAGCAACATTTCCAATGGAAAAAGATGTTATTGTGCTTTTAAATTATCCCTTTGTCATAAATTTATCATCATCCGTATGATAATCATAATATTTATCATCTACATTTTATTATTATGATTTTGCTGTAAGGTTGTGGAAATTCTAGAAGTTTCATATTAAAGTCTGCTTCATTTAATATTGGAACACAAACAATTGCGTGTAGTTCAGTCATTTATGAACGAATTCATAATTTGTTTTTCATACAAAAGTAGCATTTTCTTTACTCTTTCATAAAACAAAATTAAAAAAATTATTCATTGCTGTTTCGAAGAAATTCTCGTACTTTTCCCGTAATACGGCACATTAGGCGGCGCACACCCTTTTCGTCCACCGTTTTGGCGATTTGATTCCACCAGTTCTTCATTTGAGTCATGTTCCTAACAAGTTTTCCCTTTGCCTTAAGCCTCCGCTTCGTGATTGCCCAGTATTTCTCTATCGGCCGGAACTGGGGGCAGTTTGGGGGGTTGAGGTCCTTCGGTATTACGCTGACCCCGTTCGTTGCGTACCATTCCATAACCGTTTTGCTGTAATGGCAGCTTGCGAGGTCCGGCCAAAACATAACTGGACGGTCGTGGGCACGAATAAACGGCAGAATCCGTTTCTGTAGGCACTCTTTTTTGTAGACTTCTGATGTCATTGTCTTGTCAGTGAGAAAGACTTTGGTTTTCTGTCCACAACTGCATATCCCCTGCCAAATCATGTACTTGCGGGCGAATTTATCCGCAAACACGAACTTAAATTTTGCAGGTACATCCCCCCGAGCCGTCGCCAAATAAAATTTTTGACCTGGGATTTGCCCAAAGTCCGCCTTCACGTAGGTCTCATCGTCCATCAGAATACATCCGTCGAACTTGGTCAGCACTTGGTCGTACAGCTTTCGAGCACGGATTCTGGCCACATTGTTCTGCTTCAGCGTCCGATTTGGCTGTTTGCTGGCTCGGAATGACCTTATTCCTTCCCGGAGACGAATTCGTCGCACCGTACTGTGAGCGGCCTGGAACTTATTGGCCAAATCGCGGTCTGAAAGATTGGGATTCCTCTTGACGGCCTTGATGACTTTCCCACGCAGTTTCCGGTCGACAGTTCCACTCCGACGCTTCGAATGCGGCTTCCGAGCCGTCGTCAATGTTTCCTTGTACTGCTTGATAACACGCCATACGGTATTTCTGGGCATTTTAAGCTGTTTAGCTAGCTTCGATGCCGACAACAATGGATTTTCAAGAAAACTGTGCGCAATTTGATCTCTCCGTTCGGCTTCCATGGCGGTTGTTTACAAAATGCTATCGTTTGGTGTTATGACATAAATACATGGTGAAAGGTAATGAATTTCCCGACACGTGGATGAAAAAAGTTTCCAAATCCGTCCACTAGGAGCGCCACAATGAGCAAAAGAATTTGTTCCAATATTAAATGAAGCAGACTTTATCTTCAACGAATGTTTGTTCTATACTCTGTAAAACAGTATTCATATTTCAGAACAGATTTCACAGATTTAGTAAAAGTTTATATAGTCTTTCATGAAAATTATATAAAATTGGATTTATAAAAAGATTTTTCGTTAAAACAATGACTTAACTAATTAATAACGAAACTCAAAACACTGTCACAAAGTTTTTGGTTGACTCTCAGAATTACCTACAGATTATTGTTATCTAAAATATGGATGTGTTCCCCGCAACCTAGGTCGTTATCGCATTGAGCCTACCCAAAAATAAAAAGAATAAATAGAAATAAAAATCCATTAAAAACCAGTCAAAATTCAGCAAAAAATATAATTGTTTAGATCTGATCCATATCAACTAGTGTTCAACAGTGTTCAACAGTGTTAAAAATAAAAACAAGAGAGTACTATCAATTACCTTGAAAATATTGATAAAAAAATCATACAAACAGTCTAACATGTGTTTAAATGCTGACTCTATTGAAACATTTCATGTCATGGAACAAACTAGGAAGTTATAATCAGTTATCAACAATTTTGGATTTAAATTTCAAGCTTGTGAAAGCCCGGCACCACCGATTTTGATAAACTTGGCCTGTTTATAGATAAAACATTTGCATTTTTTTGCAATTTTTTTTTTCCAAATTCCAGCTTATCAATGAAAAATTCAGTGATAATTGTGAAGCAATCAAAATTTCTTAAAGCTGTATCTTTTTTCAGTCATTGTACACTTATACAGTCTTTAAATGTTATGGAGCGTTAGTTCAATATCTGAACTGAAATGTGTAAAGTTTCATGAAAAAAACTTTAATTCAAAAAAATCATCGACAAATTTTAGCAATAATCAAATCTCACATGCAGTAAGGTTTATTGAGCTTGGATTGTGAAGCTGATTGAACAAAATTTGAGTAATTGTACTCATAAAAATTTGTTTTAAAAAAAAACATTTAGCTGTGTCAATTTTAGAACAATGCCAAATAATGATGAAAAATTTACCGGAAATACCGGTTTTTTACCGTCCCAAAAGTCGGTATTCCGGTATTGAGAAATTGGACGGTTTTACCCTACAATATTTGGATAGGCGATCGAGACTTCCCGTACCGCCTCGGGTCGAAAGACCTATCAGCCACTGGTGGGTTCTCATACATACATACATACATACATACTAATAACTTATTCATCTTAAGTCTAACCAAAGTGCAGTCTTGGGATGAAATATTTGTCATCAGGTATCAGGTATCAGAATGGGGGTAGGCTTAATAGCGGCACGTTATCCAAACATACGGGAAAATTGTGCCTAGCCTTTTTTTTCCAAGATTTCATCATTTACCTGAGAAACCTTAAAACCTATAAAAGGAAGAAATAAATTCAATCTATTTAAGATGGCATGAAGCCTTTCCACTAGGGATTATTAGCATTAAAGCTCTTTTCTACATTCGGTAAGGAATGATAGAATGTTTTTTAAGTTTACTTTCTTAAACTCAGATTCGCTTAAAGCGTAAGATCCCAGAGTACGAAAACGTAGTCTGGCAAATGAGGGACAGTTACATATAAGATGGAAGGGATCTTCCACATCTGATTCACAACTACCACATACTGGAGATTCAGCACGCTGAATGTTGTGCATGTGATAGTTGAGTTTACAATGACCGGAGAGTGCTCTGATCAAGATGCTGCAATGAGATTTATTTAAAGATAATAAGTAACTCGATATGATTGGAGATGGTTTTTCTAAAAATAATTTAGTTTGACGACAAGTGTCCAACTCTTCCCAGTATCGTTCATGCTGGTTAGAGGACCAAGTTTGAATTTGGTTTCTGAACCAACATGGTGATATTGGGACAGCCGGCTCTGGTCCGTAAAATTCCTTTTCCGACCCAGCTCTAGCGAGTTCGTCGGCGCATTCGTTTCCAAAAATTCCCTTATGTCCGGGTACCCATAGAAGGTTTAATCCATTGCCTTCAGCAAGTTCTTCGATTGCTTTCCGGCATGCGATTACCAGTTTTGATCTAGAACAGGAAGCACTGAGTGATTTGATAGCTGCTTGGCTATCTGAACAGAAATAAATTGTTCTGAACATAAACTTCTTTTGAAGTGCAATTTGCACTCCATACATAATAGCATATAGCTCAGCCTGAAAGACTGTACAATATTTTCCTAGAGGTTGAGCATATTCTATGTTCAACTCGTGACAGTAAATTCCTGCACCTGCACGGCCGTTTGATAATGAACCGTCAGTATAGAATACAATATGAGAGGACATTTGGTCCTCTACGAAACCTGATAACCATTCTTGAGGAGAAGGAAATTTGACTTTAAACCCCATGTAGGGAAAACTACTCGAGAGTGTTAAATCGTTTGGCGCTAGATTAAACTTGTTTAATCTAACTAATTCAGGCCACACATTTGTATGACTCGATGATCTTTCGATATTTCCTGACAGCCAGAGACCAACTGTCTGTAGACGAAAAGCACATGAGAAGGCTTCCTGTTTTAGGAACAAGTGTAGAGGTTTGATAGAAAACAGAGCCTCTAGTGCTGCAGTAGGAGTTGTTGTGAACGATCCGGACATCCCTAAGAGACACATTCTTTGAAGGTGATTTAGTTTAGTCCGAACTGTTGCAACTTCTCCTTTCTGCCACCACACTAGACACCCATAGGCCAGAATTGGTCTTACTATTGTGGAGTAAATCCAGTGAATATGTTTGGGTTTGAGTCCCCAGTTTTTTCCGATTGAACGTCGGCATTGTCCGAAGGCCATGCATGCTTTTTTGATTCTGAATTCGATGTGATCTGACCAGTTTAATTTGGAGTCAAGAATGACACCCAAATATTTAACTTGATCAGACACGGTGATTTCGGAACCATAAAACAGCAGAGGGCGCACCCCGCGGGTGATACGTTTTTTAGTAAATAATACAATATTAGTTTTTAGAGGATTAACTGACAGTTCTACATGAGAACACCATCGTTCAACAGAGCGCAGAGCTTGTTGCATTATATCAAATAATGTGCTTATGCACAAACCTCTTACCAGCAGAAGATAATCATCTGCGAATCCATAGGTTGGTATTCCACGGTCATTGAGTTTTCTCAACAAGCCGTCTGCAACTAGGTTCCACAAAAGAGGTGATAGTACACCTCCCTGTGGGCAACCACGTGTGCTAACTTTTGTTATTGAAGCCTGTCTTAAAGACGAAAGAAGATTCCTGTTACTAAGCATTGCGCTAATCCAGTTAGTTATAACACTAGGCACTCCATGAAGTAGTGCCGCATCCATTATTGATGTAAACGAGACATTATCAAATGCTCCTTCTATGTCTAGAAATGCTCCTAGACATGATTCTTTCTGTGAAAAACTATTTTCAATATTATGTACTACGTTGTGCAGAAGAGTTAATGTTGATTTTCCTGTTTGGTATGCATGTTGTGTCGCATTTAGCGGATGTTGAACAAGGTATTCTTGCCTGATATGATGATCAATTAAACGTTCAAGTGCTTTTAATAGAAATGAACTTAGACTAATAGGACGAAAGCTTTTGGCTTCGTCGTATGATGATCGTCCCCCTTTAGGGATGAATTTCACGGCTATCTGCCGCCAAAGTTTAGGAATATATCCATGAGCAAAACTGCTTATCATTATTTTTCTTAATATGTGTTTGAAATGATCGAAACCTTTTTGAAGCAAAACTGGAAATAAACCGTCACTTCCAGGAGATTTGTATTGAGCAAAACCATCGATTGCCCATTTGATCGATTCTGTAGTAACTATTTTCCGAGCAAAATGCAAGGAATCTAGACTTCCAGAAAAGAACTCAGGCTCTATCGATGAATCTTGATCAACACATCCTGGAAAGTGAGTATCGAATAGACAACTTAATGTTTCTTCGTCGTTTGATGTATAATCACCACTAGGGGTTTTAAGGTATGAAACCTGATAATCTTTTGATTTGGCTAAGACTTTATTTAGCCTACTTGCTTCGTGCAAGCTTGAAATGTTTGTGCAGTAGCTCTGCCAACTTGAGCGTTCGGCAGCTCTTGTTGCTTTCCGGTAAGCTCTGCGAGCCAACTTGAAAGCATCAAAACCTTCCGTGCGCCTTCGGTTCCAAGAGCGTCTGCAGTTTTTTCGTAATTTACTGAGATTTGAGTTCCACCATGGTGTACTGTTTTTGTTGAATTTCAACGTTCGTAAGGGACACGCTTCTTCATAGGAATTCAAAATAATTTCGGTGGTTTTTGCAACCACTTCATCCAACTCAAGAGGAGTAGTAATTTCAGGTGTATATCCATGAAATTTAGTAGCAAGATGCTCCAAATATAGGTCCCAATTAGTTGTTCTTGGGTTTCTGAATGTAATTGTTTCTAAAAATTCACCTGAGTGTTCAAAATAGATAAACCTGTGGTCAGAAATCGATTCTTCGTTAGGCACATGCCAATTTGAAATTTCCTGAGAAATTGTTCTAGAACAAAGTGTGATGTCAATCACCTCTTCTCTGTCACACCTAACAAAAGTTGGTTTATTTCCTACATTTAGAATTTCTAAATCAGTGCTGCTTAAATATTCCATTAAATTTAAGCCTCTCAGATTGATATCTGAGCTACCCCATACAAAATGATGGGCATTGGCATCACAGCCAATTACAAGAGGTATATTTTGTGATTCACAGAATGAAATGACATTTTTTAAATCATCCGTAGGGGATGATTGTTCATATGGTGAGTATGCTGAACAGTAGACGTATTTCCTATCAGGCAGCGAAACCTGAACGACGCAAATGTCTCTTGTTGTTAGATTGGGTATAAGTGTTGCATTTAAAGAATTGTTTATCAATATACATGCACGAGGAATTATTCGGACATTAGTCATTCCAATTACACTGAACACAGTAAAGTTTGGTTTGAGCAAATTCCCTAAGTAAAAAGTTCCATTTCGGAAATAGGGTTCTTGGACCAAGGCGATTGATGCAGTTCCATTAAGGATTAAACGACATAAGTTAAGTGTAGCGGTTCTTTTGTGCTGCAGATTTATCTGTGCAACCTTAATAGAAAGCATTTCTATCAAAGAATTCCACACATATTTCCATCACACACAAGAACCTCTGCACCTTCATATCGACGCATGAAGCGGGGTATCCAATACAGGATGAAAATTTTAAAATCGTGTGTATAATCTGAATCCCACGAGTTGCCAGGAAAAATACGGCCCTTTGCACCAGTGCCTGGCTATAGTGCAGACACTTAACAACGTTCTGCTTAAGATAGGATTATTATACACCCTCCTACCCCCCACTTTGGGGCCCGCAGGCACAGAACCACCTTGAAGCGGGTGTTTTACAAAATTTAGGAGAATACAACTCGTGCATGCGCAATAATAGCAATAAGCACAATTGGGTGAATCCTCCCTGAAGAAACTTGGCTTGCGAACCAAGCCAAGGTTCCCCCCTCCCAATGTGATAGTCGCATTTGAAGAATGACTAACGCATATGGGAAGTACTGGATAAGTCGCCTTTTACGACGTGGACCAGTATCCCAGTGGTAGTATTCTATAAGCCGCCACCACACAGCCAAGTTTAGGCTTTTAGAAAAAACCGTTTTCAAAAAAATCAGCCAAAGGCAAAGTTATTCATGAAAAACTTGTTTTTTCATGTTCCTCCCGAACAAAATGTCTCAAAATCTAATACCAACTTGAGGCTCGTTGAGCGACCCCTTTCCGTGATCCGATCAGGCCCAAATTTGGCATGAGATCTTGTAGTAGGCCTAGGATCAATTTTATCCTGCAGCGCATAACATTCACAGGTTTTAAATTTCCCATACAAATTTGGTGGCAGTCAATAAATTGGCGCCCCACACATGACTCTTCTTCTTGGAAAGAAAAAAAAAAATAACAAAAATTTTGTGTCGTTCCGTCCGATCAATATTAATGAAACCATAAAAAGTGCTTAGAAACGCATTTCACTCAACTTTCGTAGCTGATCTCTTTTTAACGCATTTATCATGTCAAAACTTATTCTAATATACCTAGAACGAGTATTTTATTGGGACTCCAGTAACAAGCGTTTTATTCCTCAATACAGTGAGTTCAGGCTTCCCACATTTCAGTTGACGGAAAAGTCTTTTAATTAATTGGCCCATTATTTTTTTACAACCTTGTAAGAAAGTTTTATTTAATTGTTGATTAAAATTTTTTGGTTTTTTTTTAATCACATTATCTACATATTTTCTTAGTTTTTTTTTTATTTAAATTTTTTTTTTGAGAAAATTTAATGGTTTGCTGGAAGATTGATTGCTTATATATGGTGAGATTAGTAGTTGGAAACTAGGGACATTGTTCATTTTTGAAACACTACATTTGGATTTTAACTCAACTCTGAATCGCTGGGCACATAGGCAACTACGCTTTATACATTCAGCACGTTATTTTCCTTACAGCTTTCAGGCATCGCACTCTAGCGAACGCGCCAAAGCTCAAGCATATTCGCTTATCATGCTCTCACAGCTCGATTCAACTTTTGTTCGTCGAAGTTGAGAGAGCTACACGCAAAATAATCTGCACGTATCGGCTACGTGAAAAACTACACAATTTTTATCCACTTGAATTTCACGTAGATGCTACGGAATAAATATGTAAACTCGCCTCTAAAAGAATCGATACATAATGAACATCAACTAAAATCTACTTGATTTTTAAGTGAGTATGACTTGATGTTATGATGAAATATTCGTGAAATTCGTTTAGTATTGAAATGTAATTTAGGTCGATTTGCTCGTTTCTTTTGTGTTTCTTTATATTTTGATTTGAATAAAAACAAAAAAACCTTTTTAAATAAAGTTTATTCAAAACTTTTTCGCCCAATACAATCACAACAGCATCATTCACAAAAAATCTGCAACGATCCGCATTCCGGCCCGGATTGCCCTGTAACCTTGAAGAAATAACAAAAAAAATGGAATAAATAAAAATGAATTTTATAAATATGTAGTAAATAAGTTACCTTGAGGAGATCAGTCAAGAATTCGTCGTTTTGTTATCTCTGAATTGCACTCGGTTCCGTCAGGATCTCCGAAAATTTAACAACCAACCTTCTGCAAAAGGATGTATCGTATGCCTAAAAAAAAAACAATTTATTTGGTTAGGAAAGAAGAATTTCACTGTCCAAGATCAACGAATACACAAATCCCGAATATTGTGACAACTCACCTTCCAAATAATCTCTGAGGCAGACAGACAGAATTCGCGGTTTTCGGTGTGGTCCTAGCTCGAGAAAAAAAACAAACTTTCTCAAACATTTTTTCCCCAAAAACGAACAAAGTCAACTGAATGATCTTATTCTTATGAGAATTTGAGGGAAAAATAAATACTATTATATGCTAGTTTAATCACTGATAAGGTTTAATGGCATTGCGGTGAACGTTATAATGAAAAAATTCTTGATAGAAGAATTATAGATAGGAAAGAAATGACGGATAGATAAAGCAGATGCTTATTAGAAGAAAATTTATGGGTGTTAAAAAATTGAGCCAAGAGCATATTTTACGGCAAGGCTTCAAAGATGCGTTCTAGACAATTGGATGGCTGTGAGAAGTGAGAAGTAATAGCGAGAGGCGCAATTACGTTCACCCATACATCCAACCCGATGGATTGGTGAAGCACGTGCTTCCCAATCGGACCAATTTTCAACACCTATAAATTTTTCTTCTAATAAGCATCTGCTTTATCTATCCGTCATTTCTTTCCTATCTGTAATTCTTTTATCAATAATTTTTCATTATAACGTTCACCGCAAATGACATTAAACTAGCATATAATAATCAATCAACGGTGACTATTCGTTAAAAAGGAAAATAAATACTTTGAAACCGAATGAAAGCATCCAATTAAAATTTACGTGAAATTCAAGAGGCAGTTATGTGAAAGTAAAGTGGTTACTACCAGGGCGCACTTGAAAAGTTCTGGTTACTACAAGATTCACGTAGAATCGAAATGAGGCAACAAAATATCAGTTTACGTGAAAAATCCCAAAAAATGATTTCTTAATTATTTTGTGTGTATTTTTCTACCCATTCTTCTCTTTTTCCACCTTCAGTTGTACGATTGAAATATTTCAATTTGTTTTTGTTTCACGGCATTAGCGGATAGCGCTTTTGAAATTTAACATTATTTATATTCTCATTATGTTCTTTCGACATAAACTGCTTGTTTGAGCTCATTTCAAATAAGCGTTTCTTTATTGGGGTCGTACCATCTCAAACTGTTAATGCGATTCTTCCAACTCGCAAAGATTTTTTTGCGGTCCACTAACACGCATACACGAATTTACGCCCTCAGAGCCAAAGGGGTCCAAATGTTTATGCGGTCCTCCCAACACGCAATTCGCAATTTGTTTCTGTGGTCCTCCCCAACTCGCAATCTTCAAACTGCTATTGCGGTTCTCCCAACTCACAATTCTTAACTATTGCGGCGGTCCTCCCAGCTCGCATTAATTATTCTCATTCAATTCAAGTGGTTCTCCCAACACACTACAGCAGACCTCACGTGCTGTTCTGTCATCTATACGGTCCTCCCAACTCGCATTTTAATTGTTTTCACAACTTATCAAGCTTACCATATTTACATTTCTTTGGGCTTGTGATATATCTCAGTTGGCAAGTCTGGTGTCTCCTGAGCCGATGTCCGCGAGTTCGTGCCCAAGTGTAAAGGGTGATACCGTCAAAATTTGGTCAAGGGAAAATGCGTGTTAATCGGTGAAATCGTTTATTTAAAAATCAAACAAATTTTTTTTCAAATTTAATTAGTATTAAATTCAGGAAAAATATTCAGTTAGGCTTCCGCTTTTCCAAATTCGAATTGCCGGGCCTTACGCTTAACCCCTGCCATCAGATTTTGTACAGCCACCTTGTCCACCTTCTTCGCCGCAGAAAGCCAGTTTGCCTTGAACTGCTGCTCGTCCTTAGCAGTTTTTTTGTCATCTTTAGGTTCCGCTTGATAATAGCCCAGTATTTCTCAATTGGGCGGAGCTCTGGCGTGTTGGGAGGGTTCTTGTCCTTGGGAACCACCTGCACGTTGTTGGCGTCTTTTTACCTTAATGGCAAGATGCCAAATCCGGCCAAAACAGTACAGAACAACCATGTTTCTTCAGGAAAGGCAGCGGACGTTTGTTCACGTAAATTTCTTGGTTGCGACCCGGAAGCTATGAAAATGCTGTTCAACCCACAGGTACAGATGGCTTGCCAAACCAGATATTTCTTCGCGAACTTTGACAGTTTCATGTGCTTGAAAATATCTGCTACCTTTCCCCTTCCTTTTGCCGTATAAAACTCCTGTCCCGGAAGCTGCTTGTAGTCGGCTTTGGCCTAGCTTTCGTCGTCCATTACCACGCAGTCAAACTTCGTCAGCTTCGTCGAGTACAGCCGCCGGGATCGCGCGTTGGCCGTCGTATTTTGTTTATCATCGTGATTTGGAGTCACTACCTTCTTGTAAATCGATAGTCCGGCTCGTTTTTTGGCTCGATGCACGGTTGTAGACGATACACCCAGCTTATTTGCGGCATCTCGGAGAGAGAGGTTAGGGTTTCGCTTGAAACTACCGGCAACGCTCTTTATCGTCTCAGCGGCTTCCGGTTTTCGATTTCCCCCCGATCCAGACTTCCTGGCTGTCGATAAACGTTCCCCAAACACTTTGGATGGATGGATTTGGAAACTTTTAGCGATTTTGCCATATTTGCGTGAGAGTAGCTCGGATTTTCGCGATGCGCGAGAAAAATTTTGATACGCTGCTCTTCTTCCTTGGACGGCATTTTAACAACTGCAGAGTGAATTCCAAAATCAAAATAGAAGCAACATTCTACACACACACCTTCAAAATGAGGGGTGTTCAGGTTTTTTAAATGCAAAATTGAAAGAAATACGTCAAGTTGATATTGACCAAATTTTGACCGTATCACCCTTTAAACATCGAACACAGTTGTACCGAATAAGTTTTTCAAATACGATCCGGCAACTGTAACGTTGATGATGAATTAATGCCAAAAAAAAAGTTTGTAAAACTGTCCTGTCGGTCGCCAAATGTGCAACTTTGATCGCCCACCGGTAGCTTATCCATCACTGAGCCGGTGAACGGCTCGGGCGCAAACTCTCGAATCTCCATGAAGGATATTCTTATGCCTACCGTGAGAGAGTACTTTTTTTTTTCTAAAGTTTCATATTTAGATCATAACTTATAAACTGTTCTACTGATTTTCGAAATAGAGAGCCCATACAAACGCTTTGACCATGATGGCCTTTCGGCCAAATCGGATTTTTGTTTCCATTTCCCATTTTTTGTTTTCAATTCAATCACGAGAAGTCTTTTGGCTAACAGCTCGATTTCATCGTATTTCTTTATGACCTTTTCTTAACAACAGAAAAAAAAGTTATATAAGTTAACAAAAAATATGCAACTGTGTCTGTTATAAGCCTCAAAAAGCGTCCAAAGAACACGGGCAGTGGGGATGGAAGGGTAACCCCTTTACGATATCGATTGCCTTCATCGATCTTAAAGACTTTGAATGTCCGATCAAATACTAAATATTATAATTTGTTTATTTCCCATGTAAATAAATGAACATGAGACCACATTGCCTGCGTTGGTTTAATATTAAAAAACGCAATTTGAAGATGGTTGCATTTCACCCTGTCTTCCCACGTTAAAAATTATGAAAGCCCGCCTTAATGTGCCTGCTGGTTTTGCAAATCCTGCGAATTTTCGCAACTGAGCTAAACATATGAATGCCAATCCATCATTTTCGAAAATATCTCAGCAACTGAAACTATCAGTAAATGTTCCGCAAATTACTTCTCGGAATAGTCCATTCACTCGGTAAGATGGCAAAGTTTAACATGTCCATGGTTTCGGCGTTCGTAGCTTTTCAACTTTTCGGAATCTTTCCGGTCATGGGAATCCGCAAAAGAGATCCACTCGATCTACGTTTCAAATGGACCAGTTTCAGAACCATATTTTCCCTCTTAATTATTACCGTTGGCATCGTTATGTTTTACATCGAACTCGAACGTCTGGACAAGGTGGGGGCCAATGCTATCAATACGATTGGGATAGTGTTTTACGGAACAACGGTAATCAGTATGTTCCTGATGATCAATCTTGCACGAAAATGGCGTCCTTTAGCTGTAAGGTGGGAGCTTTATGATCGTAGCTTGGTAAATGAACGATTGGTTTCTGGAACGCAACTGTCCTCGATTGTCCGATTGTTAACTGCTATATTCATTATTGCTGGATTTTGTAAGTGAATCATTCGATCTTTCCGAATTTGTTTAATCTATTTATTTGTCCTTAACTTTAAATGAATTTTCACTACAGTTGAACATTTGCTAGCAAAAACTAGCGACGGTGTTTCCCAGTACGAAGAAGCGGTGTACTGCCATTGGGATGTTAGTAATTTCCTTCGATACTTCGCCAATCGACATTATTCGTTTGTTCCCAAAACCATGCGATTCAACATATTTATACTCCTGTTTTTCGAGGTTTGTATCTCAATTCACAATGCAAGAGACATTCAAGTAAAAAACTAACTTTTTTCAACAGTTTTGTAACTTAGCGCTAACGATGACCTGGACATGTGTTGATCTGACAATAATATTAGTAAGCGTATCGCTATCGGTTTACTTTCAACGCTTTAACACTAAGCTGGATTTGTTCCACGGAGGCATTTCTATAGTCGGAGAGCAGTTTTGGATCGAAATTCGTAAGCAGTATCTGTTAATATGCAATCTAGTAGAGGCATCCAGCAACCTTCTGGCACCACTTGTCATATTTTCCTGTGGCACAAATCTCTATCTGATTTGCTTTCATCTGGTGACAATCTCCTGGTAGAAACAATTTTCTTCTGTTTTTCATGTATAGAACAACAACCGTAACCTTCTAATATTTCAGGCGAGCACAAAACATTCCAAAGCTGATTAAAAATTGGTACAGTTTGGTTTACATGATCTTCAAGACCGTAGCTGTTTTGTATAGCGCAGCGATGGTGAATGAAACATCGAAATGCTCGTTAAGAATGTTACTGAGAGTACCGAATGCAGGCTGGTGCTTGGAGTTGGACAGATTTACCAATCAGCTGAGAACGCAACAGGTGGCACTGTCGGGAATGGGATTCTTCAGCCTTACGAAACAAACTATGTTAGCGGTATGTTCAACATCGGTTGATAATTTTTCTTCGTTTAAACATTGAACAATTTGGTTGCAGATGGCTGGAACTGTTATAACATACGAGCTAGTCATGTTGAAGGTAACCGAAGATACCGAAGGTATCGGATATGTACCACCCTGTTCGAAGCTGGCGTTTTCCAAAGACTATTGATTAATCTGCCCGGATTTGTTCATAATTATTAATTAATTGTGATCAACATATTATATCCCTTGAGAGAGACCATACTTATTTAGAAAAAAAACGATAACATATATGGATAGAAGGTGTAAATTGAAATATTGAAATTTTATGGCGTTGGCAGGGTTCTAAATTTGCTCTATTTTTGTGTGTATGTTGATGTATAGAGTTAGAAGGTGTAAGAACTTCTTGTGCTACAAAAGTGTCCATTACTGTTAGGTATCAGTCGTAACGCTTTTTAACAATGATTGCATCTGGTAGTTTTAAGAAAAGGTTAAAGGCTGTAATCAATCCTATCTGAGGCTGTAATCGGCTCAGTCTATTAACACACCTATGTATAAACAACAACAGGAGCAGTAATATTTTTTAATTCCCGTTGCATATTTTTTTCCACAGACACTATCGGAATCACTAAACCAATGAAACGAATGAAACCTTACATTTATTTAAAACAAGGCTCATTTTCCAAATTTTAGCTGACTTCACTTTCCTACTTCTATATTGCCCATTAATGTTCTTAGATAGAAATTCTTGCCTTTTCGCCAGCAGTCTCGTTTTTGATGTGCTACGTGCTACTAAAGCATGCCCTAAATCAAAACAAATCTTCTTAGAACAGAATTGTTTCATTTTAGCAGGAAAATGAATTTCGAATATTAAGGTATGCCTTTTGTAATCAATCCTGTTAATTATTTATATCTTTTTGAAAGATAGCTGGACTGGTTTTTGATCCAAAAGGCTAACTGGCTAACGAAACACATAGGTACACTTCCTAGAAGCTCACACAAAGTTCAAGGAATCACGTATTTTGTAGCACGCATTTGAGATCTGCCGAACCAATTATTTGAAGAATTCATGGTTGAACATATTTTGATTCGATGTTCCGAAAATCAGTCAATTCTCATGACAGACACTGATATGTTTTTAACAGCGAGAGCAAAACCGAAATTGTCGAAAATTTTCTCTCCCAACGTGACAAAGATTTTTTTGACAGCGCTGCTCCGAGAACCAAAGAAATTAGATTTCAAAGAGAGAGCCACTCAAGCACAGCACAGTATATTGTGTCTTTTCGAATTGGATCATGTCTCTGTAAGTATCTCACTAACTTCTCATACACCAGGTAGTCAGCATGAGTGATCGACTCTGATGCAAATCAGTTCTCACTATTGAATCTTGTTTACATTGATCTCGCATTGTCGCTCTGCCGACTCTCAGCGTTCGAGTTTGAATTTTTTTTAACTGGAAACGGATCATGAGCGTTTCTTTCAAGTGGTTTTCAGAACATCGCTTTGATTAAACTGCGGTGAACCCGTGCACCTATGATGGATTACCAATTTTGTGTCCTCCTTTTCATTCAAAAGTTTCCTTCGTTTTGATAGTTTGTCCTACCGAATGTCCTACCTTTCTAAAGTTTATTCTATTTATTGAATTCTGCAGAATTATAGAGTTGTTCAGCTTTTTATTACCGCATATTTCAGTATCCAGAGTTTTTTTTTTTTTTTGATTTTCTGTAATGAATGAGAATACTGTTTTTATTTTAGCACGTCTAGCAGAAAATGGATATAATAAACTTTTCTTAGATTTACATATCCCCTTGCCCTTTTCAATTAACAAACGGCCTTCGCTCTTCACAGCTTGGTATGGGAATGAATTTATCACTTTTCTTCCGATATGTTATCATCACCAACTCGTATGTTAAAATAGAACCAGCAATCTGAAAATAGAAGGCAACAATATAAAACAGGTCATCTGTCAAAGATCTGAGATAACAAACCGTTGCTAGTATTCTCCTGGAAACCACAAACAATCCAAGTCCCGTAAATCCTACCCCTCTTTTGGCGTACATCTGAATACGGGCTACTTCTTCATTGAAATTTTCACTTGGTACTTTAAGTAATAACTTGCACGGATCACGACTTGATTCGTACACTCGGGAACAGCTCCAATACATCAACAAAGTCCTCATCAGGATAAAAATAAATGAAAACAAAAAATAAGCTTTACTATCCGAGTACGGCATATCAAAACTTTTAACAATCTGTGCACAAATGCCGTACAGATCGTGTCCGAAGGAAAAGAAAATCAACTTCTTCATGTAAGTGTCCATCGAGTCCAGTAGCTCATAGAGTGAGATATACAGGATACGGATTTGTTCCCAAAACTGTTCATCAGCAAATCGCCCCCGACTGATTTGAGTTTCTATGAAGCTGTTGAGCTGACTAAACCTGGTTTGTATCCCAATGCTGACTAGTATGATGAAAAAATCAACGAAACTCCAAGTGTAGGTCATTGCCACGCAAATAAACTGAAAGTATATTTTGTTAATTCAAGTTTCGCCTTGAAGGAACTCAATTACTTACCCAGTTGTAAAATATTACCGGTACATTGTAATTAAAAGTATGAAGAGCAGAAAAGTAAGTTTTGAAAGCAAAATGCTTGACAGGATCTGCGATGGTCCAGTTACAATAGACAGCCTCTCTGTAGATGTTACTGATGTGTTTTCCCAAAGATAGGCAATGTTCCACTGAAAAAAAAACAGTGTGAAATTATCGGTTAAAAACAAATAAAGATTGATAAAGAGAATATACCAATAGCTAGTATCAGCATTGTGGCTCCGAAAGTACGAATTTTCCATTTCAGACGCTGCCGGTTAAATAGTTTGGTCAGAAACACTTCTTCTGTTCGGTACCACGTGGTGGCCAGGAGTTTCCACTCTCTAGCAATGCGCCAAAATATTACGCAACAAGTGGCGTTATACGTGAAAAACAAAACCTCTCCTATGTTAAAAATATCTAGCGTTTGGTTCAAGGCAGCAAACCGTATCACGGCCAACAGTGCTACGGCATAGCCCCCGAAAATTGTTAACCCGGCAAACCAATAACAGAAATGAGTCTTCCCGAAGCTGAAGTTCTCCGGGTTAGGGTCCAAAACGTTGCCGACCGGAAATATTCCGAAAATTTGGGACACCAAAATAACTGAAATAAAATGTATGTTTTTATAAAAAAAAATTCAACACTGGAAACTGTAATGAACTCACTCGGTGCAATTGCACAATGAAAACTATCATTTGGTGAACAAACATCGATTGATTTTAGTTTCTTAGAACTTTTTTTGCGATAGTTAAGCTTCAATAGTGTCTTCCTACAGGAGCAAGTAAAAGCATATTTTATGTTCGAGAATACCATTCCTTACAATTTCTTTAGTTTAGCGTTTCTCGACAGTCAAAAACAACTGTGATCAAAACTTCTGCTTAACCCGATAAATATAAATCCATTCCACAATACATAGTATATATAAGGTAGGGCATAAAATCATTGAAACCTGCCAATTCCAATCAAAATCACTCTCTGATAGTTTCTAATTCAATGGCAATTTCGATTGCTATCTGCAAAACGTTTCTCTCAAATTTCTATAATGTCAGGTTTAGCAGAAAATTAAATGGCTAATCTGACAACTATCTGATGAAGGTTTTGCTTGGATATATACCTTAATTGTTCCAAATTGTTTCAGATTGTGGTCAAAACAACTTATGGACAGTCTATAATTTGTCGGAAACCAATAAATGGGTATGAATCGTTTCGTTTTGCATAGCAGTAAACATCATTAATTTTTTTTAAATGGTTTCCCTAGGAAGCTCAAATTGTTTTTTTTTAAACGAGGATTTTTTATGGGAACAATTGACGATTAATTTAGGTTCAATAGTTCATTGAACCAAAAGAGTATCAAACGGGTTTGGGTACCTTTAAAGCCCAATAACAACTGTTCAAATTTTGGTAGCTTTAGGATTTGATATGAGGAAAAATAAATTTTGTAAGTGAGTTATTGTGGAAAGGTGTCTTTTTTGTTCAAAAGATAACCCAGCCTTAACATTTAATTTAAACCAATTCGAAAAGCTGGATATTCGTAGACAGTCATTCGAACGTTTTATGAGTATTGACAGAATGAGTTTAATTAAAGTATTCTTACATAGTACTTTTTCAGTGGGCAAGTTATTTTAATATTTGTAAGATGAATAAAGGGAACTCGAGAAGGTTAGAAACATTTTTGGAACTCATCACGTTATAATGTAAACAAATCAGAGCAGATATCTTCAGATTCATTTAACCTTATAATCACTCGGTGAATACAGGTGAATCACAGGGGAAAAAATCGATCGCAGCAATCCAAGCGCAGAAAAAATACATTTACGTAGAACGCAAAAGGGCTAAATAAAACACGTCATAGCTGATTGCTCCCTATTCGTTCGAGGTTTTCAATAATAAATTTTTGTATGTTATTTTTGAGGCACAAAATTACTTCTAAACTTTCACACAGCGCTTCCGGACACTCGTCACAATAAGAGGAAATTTTAAATTCAATATGTAAACACTCAGTTTCTGTAGCTACCGGTTTGAAATTCTTTTTATGAAATAACACTTATTCCCCTCTAAATTTTCGGAACTTCTGGTGAACATTTCTGCACACTTCCTTTCAGCATCCACTTTAAGTCATTTCTAGTTAATTCCCGACTGTTTTACGTACTGAAATTATTAATTTTGTAAAATCTTGGCGGACGGAAAGATAAACGCGTGCGATTAACAAAAGTCATTGCCTACTCCTCCAGGAAAAATGTAAGGTATCAGTGCATTGATATTCAAAATCCTGCATTTCATGAACCAAGATTGAATTTTCGGCAGCGTATCTAACTTCTAATTCGAAGGGCTGAGGTTCAAAATTTAAAGTGAGTAAGCTTTAGGGTAAAGCTAATTTTCATGAAGTTTGTGACTTCATATTTAAATATGACTTGAAAAAGTCATTACAGATACTAGGATTCATGGAGTCCTGTAGCTAGTATTTTTTGCATGAGTTTCATAAAAAGCTGAATATTTAACTGTCTTTTAGACTTGATTATGAGAGACAAAAATTTCGATAAGAACACACATTTCGAGCTGTAGCATTAGACTGAGTCGATTTGGGGATATTTTTGAATTTTTCAAAACTCTTCCAAGATTTTTCGCAAAATTTTCTAGTGACGTTTACATGAGAAAATTTGAATTTTTAACTTTGTATGGAAAAACTGAAAAATCAACATCATTTTTGGTTCTTCTGTGGAACCGAGCCTGCCAATAGTTTTTGTGCCAATAAATAAATTTTTTAAAGGAAACTTTCCGCTGAACAACTTTGTCGAAGACCGTAACTATGAAACTTTTAAGAAAAAAAAGTAATTAGGGGATTAACGGGGGTATGTCTTTTGACATTGAAAAACGATAGATTAAATTGACATCACTGCTATTGTTAGACTGAGTCGATTTGAAGTCATTTTTGAATTTATCAAACCCTGGGATCTAAAAAGCTTCGTTTTGGTTTAAAACGCATCCATGATTTTATGCAGAATTTTTAAGCAATTTAAGTTAATTTGAACTTTTAGGTTTGTACGGGAAAATTGAATAATTTGTACTGAAAAATCAACATAATTTTTGTTTTTTCTGTGGAACCGATCCTGCTAAGCAGTGGTGTCAATTGAATTTACTGTTTATCAATGCCAAAATACATACTCCTGTAAAAAGCTTATAAATTTTTGGTCTTATAAGATTAGTTACGGTCTTTTATAAAGTTTATTCAGCGGAAAAAATCCTTTCGAAAAATTATAAATTGGCACAAAAACTATTAGCAGAATCAGTTCCACTGAAAAAAACAAGATGATTTTTCAGTACAAAATATTCAAATCTCCTATACAAACCTAAAAGTTCAAATTTACTCATGTAAACGTTACTTTAAAATTCCGCTAAAAATGATCGATGAGTTTTGAACCAAATGGAGCTTTTTAGATCCCAGGGTTTGAGAAATTAAAAAATTACTAAAAATCGACTAAGTCTAACACTGCTGTGTGTTGTTATTTACAGTTCAACTAAAAATTTCGTATATCATCAGCTTCAATTTTCATGATTTTCTTGAAAATTAGAAGCATTTTCCCGGAAAAGCGTATAAATATGCTGCACAAATGGTGTATCTCCCCAACATTTCGCTGAGTCAGTTGGCGAAAATGAAAGAAATAAACATTGAAGCGGTCTGAAATGAGATTCGAAAGTATGGAAAGGAACGCTTCGTGGACAAAAAAAATGGATTGAAATCGGGTCCGGTGGACAAAACTTTGGACCGTTTAGTCATACGTGCTAACGCCAACAAGAAGACTGCCTCAGTTTGAGGTGTGAAAAAAAAAGTGTGATCTCCTCTCCACATCGCCCATCGCGCCAAGAATTACCCAATAAGAGAGGCAGCAAATATTGTCGCTGGCAACGGTTCGCATGCGTTGAGAGATAAAACTTGTGCTCTCTTGCATTCTTTCAGTATGTATGTATGTATATGGTGTCGAATATCGTCCAAATCGTATACTCTTATCGCTTAAGCCAGAAGTTGAAAATATGTATGTATATTGCCTCCACTTTGGTAGGTAAATGCTGTTTTTTCGAGTTTCATACGATCATTCTATAATGTATATGAGACGTATAACAAAGTTGTTGAGAAATATACCTACAAAAATGTTTGCTGGGTAAAGTCGAATAAAACTATTTTGTTGGATGTTTTATTATAGCGTATAGAATAAGCTTTAAAAACGTTAACAAAACAGGGCCTAACTAGTCCATATGGTAGCTTTAAAGTAGTTTTACTAATGGCTTAGAATGCGCTTTGGCTTATAGACTAGCTTTAGGAAATGGTCTTAAGCGAACTGTTAAGGTTGGAATAAAACTTAAATCGTTACTTGGGATAGAACATGAAAGGAAAAAAAATGGATTTGTTCCTTAATTGTGTTAATTCTGTTAATTTTAAGTCGTATTTAAACATAATGGGATACCCTATACACTCGGTTCCAAGGGGTATATTTGAACAAGTAGGTAAATACAAATGAAAGGTGACTGGAAGTTCCAAATTGATGACGTATGGGTCTCGAAAGATCAATTGAAAAGCACGTGGACTTCTAATGTGACGAAGGCACATAAACGCACGAATGTTGGTAAACCGCCTCGTGGGTCATATGTACAGTATGACACATAGAGAAACTACATAGTGTTCCTATACAAACGAAAGTGATGTACAATATTGTAAAACAAAAAACGAAAAAATCAAAGAAAAAATTAATAAAGAATGATGAGGAGGTTTTGCGCCTACAGGAGAAGAGCCTCAGCAAGAGAAGCACTACCGCGGGCTTTTCCCTGCTCAAAAAGAAAAAAAAAGCCTTCATTCAATTAAATATGTGACTTTTGGTTGCTAAGGATCAAGAAAAATATTTTTGAACATTGATGAAAGATTTTCGCATTTTTTATGTGTCATACTGTACGCTGTAGCTAGCTGTCGAGAAAGGGACATTCCACCAATCCACAGAGACATGGTAGAATCACTGATCATATTGACAGGACACTTAGAACAAAAACTCGATCATTTTCTGGCTAATTTTTTTCGTCAAATTTATCTGGTTCGCAATACCGACGGCAGGTGGCGAACCTACAATTTTTCCGGTAGAAATACCCTGTAGGAAAAATGTACCTGTTTTGCACGATTTTATCGTCTGAATTGCCTGTTTTTTTACGAAAGTCGGGTGGCATTTTCTAACAGGGATAGCATTTCTTCAAATCGATCGATGCGCACTCTGGAATCGATATTGCGTACTTTCGATTCCGGAGTGCGTAAATTATCCAAAAACCGAAATCGACTGTCCAGTCAGTATGGTCAGTGGTAGAATCCTCCTCAAGCGGGCCATAGACTACACAAATTGGCCTGTACAAATTCGATGATTCCACGATGGATGATTGATCTACATATGCTCGCCCACACACGATACAAACATATTTCACGCGAACACAAACGATTGTTGGCGAAAACAGCAACAGCAACAAAAAAAAAACCATCTCCACCCCGGCTGGGAGGATGGTTTGTACAAAATATTTCGATCCCGACCGATTTTACTCCAACCGTTTGGGCGCTCATTCAAGCACTGCCATACACGATGCAAATCGTGCTCACAGCGACGAAATTTCATCGAATTTCATCGCATTTGTACAAATGTTGTGTAGTCTGTGGCCCGCTTTAGTGTGATCATCGAACTTATTGCTATCTGATTGACGATGTTCAAGGCAACCCTAACGTCTAAGGTGAAAAACTTCAATGTTTATGAGGTTTTTTTGATAGCCTATAGATCAAGAAGCTTGGAGTTCATCGAAATAATAATTGAAAAGACATGTTATTTGAACGTTTTACCTACAAGAAGGGTCAAAATTTTGTCAAGGGAAAACGAGTGTACATCGGTGAAATCGTATATTTAAAAAATCAATTTAAATTTCTTTTTCAAGTTTAATTAGTATAAAATTCAGGAAAAATATTCAGAAAGGCTTCCGCTTTTCCAAATCCGAATTGCCTTGCCTTACGCTTAACCCCTTCCATCAGATTTTGTACAGCCACCTTGTCCACCATCTTCGCCGCAGAAAGCCAGTTTGCCTTGAATTGCTGCTCGTCCTTAGCAGTTTTTTTGTCTTCTTTAGGTTCCGCTTGACAATAGCCCAATGTTTCTCAATCAGGCGGAGCTCTGGCGTGTTGGGAGGTTACTTGTTCTTGGAAACCACCTGCACGTTGTTGGCGGCGTACCACTCCATGGCCTTTTTACCGTAATGGCAAGATGCCAAATCCGGCCAAAACAGTACGGAACAATCGTGTTTCTTCAGCAGACGTTTATTCAAACACTCATTCACGTAAATTTCTTGGTTGACAGTCCCGGAAGCTATGAAAATGCTGCTTTTCAAGCCACAGGTACAGATGGCTTTCCAAACCAGATATTTCTTCGCGAACTTTGACAGTTTCAAGTGCTTGAAAATATTTGCTACCTTTCCCCTTCCTTTTGCCGTATAAAACTTCTGTCCCGGAAGCTGCTTGTAGTCGGCTTTGACGTAGGTTTTGTCGTCCATTACCACGCAGTCAAACTTCGTCAGCATCGTCGTGTACAGCCTCCGGGATCGCGCTTTGGCTGTCGTATTTTGTTTATCATCGCGATTTGGAGTCACTACCTTCTTGTAAGTCGATAGTCCGGCTCGTTTTATGGCTCGATGCACGGTTGTAGACGATAAACCCAGCTTATTTGCGGCATCTCGAAGAAAGAGGTTAAGGTTTCGCTTGAAACTACCGGCAACTCTCTTTGTCGTCTCAGCGGCTTCCGGTTTTTGATTTCCTCCCGATCCAGACTTGCTGGTTTTCGACAAACGTTCCCCAAACACTTTAATTACATTTGTGACGGTTGATTTGGCAACTTTTAGCGATTTTTCCAGGTTTGCATGCGAGTAGCTCGGATTTTTGCGATGCTCGAGAAAAATTTTGATACACGGACTTTGATCTTGGACGGCATTTTGACAACTGTAGAAGGAATTCCAAATCAAAATACACTCAGCCGAAAGGGAAACATTAAATTCACCTGAATTTTCACGTAGGCACTCATTACGTGAATTTTTGCTTGGTTTACGTGAAGCACCTAGAAGCTAATACGAAATTACTTAATTCTTACGTGACATTCCCATGGTTGTCATGCTTTCAAAAAAAAGACACGTTCGATTAACGTGAAAATCCAGTGAACCGCCATTTACAAACGGGATTGTTGAATTCTATGTGATGTTCACGTAGCTCTGAATGGCTCAATTAAGTAAAATCCATGTGAAAGAAAAAGGTTTCCAATATGGCACGCGTGAATCCAAGTTCTATCGGCTGCCAAAAAGAGAAGTTTTTTAATTGTGATGGAGAAGCTGTAATTTCGTAAGTAGTAAAAAATATCATTGTTTGGTTGTTATTGATATATTTTGCCATTTCAACAGGATGCGGAATTGGAGCAGTTGGAACAATCAGCCAACTGCTATATGGAGCCGAATTGAATACAATTTTTCGAAGACGTTGTGAAGTGAGTGAAATGAAAAGTGAAGTAAAATTGTGAATAAGTGTAACTAAAATATTATTTTGATGTGAAAGTAATTCATGTAGGTAAATAAAATCTTCTCTTCGAATAAATTGAAACAATGATGCAAATGAATTGAAACAATGATGCGAAATACAATACAATACGTTAACATTTTAATTAAATCTACGTGAAAAGTATGCAGTAGATCGAATCTTTATTCACATCCGATCTAAATTATTTTCACGTACGCTTCACCTACAACTCATATAAAAATTACGTGAATTCTGCTTGCTGCGTGGGCTCTGTAAGCTACCTGAAATTTACGTAAGTTTCACGTGATTTTCATGGTGGCAAAAATCTATGTACATTTTCACGTAGCGTTAATGTGAAAAAAATTTTCGGTGTAGGAGCAACATCCAACACACACACACCTTCAAAATGAGGGGTGTTAAGGTTTTTTAAATGCAAAATGCAAAGAAATACGTCAAATTGATATTGACCAAATTTTGACCGTATCACCCTTTATACGCTTTCGTGAAGAATTTGGTGTAGTTCGTCATAATTTTTTCCAACACAGTTATGACCCTAAGAGAAAATGCTTACGTCGTACGAGAAAAGCTGCTATGAAATTCTCCTGAACTTCTCAAAATGCCTCTCAGTCACAAGAAATCAGCTGCACAGATCTTTGATAAGACTGTCAAACGCTCTTCAAAATATGCTTATGCTTATGATACGTACACAGCCAGATCTAGTCAGCATCCCTGAGAATAGTAAAAATACATTTACTATTCATCTTATCAAGGCCGGGCCCACTGTGCAGTATTGGACGCAGAGACGACTGGAAGAAGAAACGTGGATAACAGTACCATACGTTCCCATGTATGAAAAGGTTGTCATCAGAAGAGTATTCTTCTCGCATGAGACTCTGACAAAAGTAAAGATCGACTCACCTGAGGCTTCACCTTACCAAGTGATTACTAGTCGACCAGGTTCGCGTTCAGCTTTCTTACGATTTTCCACCCGATCTCATCCAGGCCCAGGTACAGGAATCAAAGTTTCACAAAATAAATAAATAAAAATGAAAGAGTGTTTAGCTTTTCAAAATGAGAATTCAGTCATTGTGTTTTTCATGCTTTATTTATAACTTACCCTAACTACTTATAAACTAATTGATTATTAAAAAAAAATTCAACTTAAAACTATTAATGTGTGTGTGTGTAAGTGTTTGTGTCTTAAAAATAGTGTATCCCGCGATGTCCGCCATCTTCTCTAGCATGCACATGCAATTGAAGCCAAAACCCATTTGGCTTGGGTAGGCTCATGGCGCCATTGTGCTAGAGAAGCCACTCCAGATAATTATGCGACAATCAATTTTAGCTCAGGAACAAATAGGTCTGCAGAGGACCAAAGGGTGGATTTAGTATGAAGTCTTCACAATTTATGATTAGCCTTACCGATCTCTCATCTCCACCTCAAATTACTTAGTCCCGCATCGTTGAATTTACCAGGCCAGAAATAACAATAGAGACAAAAGATATCTCGGTTTTAACGCTGGCGACTTCCTGTGTAAACGCGAGACTTTAGGATGGAGATTTGCTAATCATAGAGATGTTTTAATTTACCTCAACGATCGAATTTACAGCATGCATTAAACGCGCGAATTCTAAGTGTCAGCCTCAAAGCTGCATTACCGGTCAGGCACTTGTAATAACTTATTGGATACTATCTTCAGAACACCGTATATCACCGTATCAAATAAAGCGGAATCACGGTTGTAGTTATATCGTACACGATAGCACAGCCTGTTTGACGGTTAACCGATAACTGATAGTGATGCATGGTCTCGAGCGTGGTTGTTCGCTCGATCAAAAGCTGTATCAGTTCGATCGGAGTTCTAAACGACGCTGGCGCGTCATTATCGAGTTTCTAACGACGCCGACGCCTCATGGTTAAGATCTGCTTGGGCACTCATCAGTACAACGTGATCAAGTACCTACGTTGATCAACTCAATGCCAAGCTAGGGCGGGAATATTGATCCTCTGCTGTGTGATGTACACAATAGGTAGACCGATCAGTTTTGTCGAAATAATAATGAGATCTCGTTTTGAGTGGCTTCTGGATGCGATGTTTTTTGCCTTTCTTACAGAAAGGTATAGTTATCGGTCGATTTGGGAGATCATTAATTATGGGTCTTAGATATACCTTTATAGGTACC
>NC_073693.1:275279977-275355708 GCF_029784155.1 Uranotaenia lowii | reverse complement strand
TCGTCAAAATAAAATAAAAACACAAGAACAAGCTGGTTATTCCAAATGTCTACAAACTCGTAAAATAACCTTTTAATTTAAGAATGTCATATCAAACACATAGTTTATTCACGATTCATATTGAGGAAACCATTATAACACATAATCAAACTAGCTTCGGCATGTCACAATTTGGTTCAAACTCAAAAACAGGAGAGCGCCTCCGATACATTGCCATTACAAGCTCATAGGTAACAATAGTTCCAGCAACCTACAAAAGTAAAAATAGTTGATCTTTGTTTCTACCGTGGATAAGAAGTAGGTATGACATTTATAAAGGAAAGTATAGTTACCGAAAGTAGAATCTGTCGGGTAACACGAAACAGACCAAGGCCGGAGAAGCCAACACCCTTCTTTGAGTACATCTGGATTCGCCTCAACTCTTCGCAGAAGTCATCACTTGATACTTTTTCAATCAGTTGAAACGGTTCTTGACTGACGTCGTGAACTTTTGAACAGTACCAAAACATCAAAAATGTTCTCAACAGTAGAAAAGTAAACGAAAAGAGAAAGTACAACTTATTGATGAAAAAGGGGAGATACGCGTTCGCATTCGAGATCTGCTTGCAAAGAACGTACAGGTCGTTCCCGAATGAGATGAACATAAGTTTGCTGATATGGGTGTTTAAAACATCCATCAGTTCGCAAAGGGTCGTGTAGAGAATCCGGATTTGTTCCCAAAACTGTTCATCTTGCTTTCGATGAATACGACTTTCGATAAAAATGTTGAGCTGATGGAATCTTGCGTGAATTCCGATACTCACAAGTATTATGAACAAATCTACGAAGTTCCATGTGAATGTCATGGAAATTATCACGTACTGGAAAGTTAAATGATTGAATCATTGAATCAAGGCTATCCTCATCGCCGCAGCCCGTGGCGTAGAGGATAGCCTTCCAGTCTTCTAAGCCAGCGGGTATGAGATCGAGTCCCGGTCACGGCACACATAGTACACTTTCTGTGGGTTGGTGGTTTTAGCATTTGTAAGATGCTAGCCATCATATCCTCGAAAGATGTACGCTTAGAATTAAGAAAAGGGATTCTCTTCGAGGAAACATCAAGTTTCATTGAGACCCTGTATGTGTTTGTGTTCGTTTTTAAAAAAAAAAAAAAAAAAAAATAAAGAATGGATTTTAAGCAGATAATCTTACTTGGTTGTAAATGGCCATCGGTACGTTGTACGGAAATACTTTGAAAACAGATTGAAAATTGGCAGATGAATAGAAATGGAAATGATCCGGTATGTCCCATTTGCAGTTCCATGCTACCTTATAAAGCGAGAGAATATTACTCAAAACGCACATGCTGTGTTCGGCTAAAAGAAAAATAGGTTCATAACTGACTGAACTGAAAAACACTTATGTTAAAAACACAAACCTAGGGCTAACAACAGTATTGTCACGGCAAGTAAACGAATTTTCCACTTTAAGGAAACTCTAACAAATGGATCAGTCAAAAATAATTCCTCGGTGTGGTACCACCTAGTTGACAAAAACTTCCATTCACGAGCGATCTTCCAAGTGATCACTGAACAAGTGGCATTGATGCCGAAGAACAGTGCCTCATCGATGTTGAAAACGTTCAGGTTGCTCCAAACTCGATTGATGCTACACGTTGCCAAAGCGTAGCCACCGAAAATGGCAATCGCCGAAATCCAGTAACAGAGATGCAACCGGCCGAATTTGTAGTCTACCGGATTGCGAGCCAGAACGTTACCCAGAGGGAAGATGCCGAAAATTTGGGTGACCAAAATTACTGAAAAAAGTGCGTTCTAGTTTAAAGGTCTTAAAAATTGTTGGTTGTCTGTCTCACTTGGAGCTATAGCTTGGTGGAACCTATCTGCCGGAACAGTACCATCTTTTGAGGATGAGTTTCCGAAATCACTGTGAATTTTACGTTTCTTGATCTCCAAAACGTTTGTTTGACGATGAAATTTGTTGAACATGATCGACCTACTATTTTGCATTTAGTGATCTGCTATAATCTAGTTGGTTGTGTTTAAATACGGAAATTCCTAGGCACCTCAAGAAACGTTTTAGAGGTATGAATAATGAATTGAATAATTTCAAACTTTCGTAAACAGTTTATTTTAATAACCATTTATTTGAGGACGTTTAAACTTTCAACGTATATTTTTACAATAATTGGAGGATCACAAAACTAAAGGTCAACACGGCCATCAATCAACTAGTGTTCTTTTAAGCCTTTGGCGTTTAAACTCTGAAGTAATTGTCTCAAACCAGCTTTCCAAAAGAACAGTCCTTTCTCGACAGTCCTTTATTTACCGAACTGATTACTTCTCTGTGATGTGCAAACACTCAATTGCTGTCGGTTTTAAGCGAGCTTCCGAAAACTATCGAATGGCTTAAGTGCGACTTCTTCTGTAGATGGAGCTGCTCCTTTTCAACGACAAACACCGGGCCATTATCTTCATCTCAACGACTGTCATCCGTTTCTCCTGGACAATTTTCGGATAATCGCCAGCCAGAAATCCAATCCAAGGCAATTCTTGCCTTCCGGTCCTCTGCGGGTTCCATTTCAAACACGTTTCCCATCGCTTCAAGAAAGGCTTCAACGCGGAGGCTCAATTTATGAGATCCGGGACTTCCGGTATTCTGGTAGTCGGATTGTTCTGGGGACCCATAACCTGTGGGTATTCGTATAGAAAGAACATCATAATGTATTAAAACTGTAGCTTTTTATTACTAAACTGAACAGGTAGGAGTTTGGATCGGGACTTATTAAATGAAGAAGGGCTTGAGCCGCAGAGTTAAGTCGAGCCTATTACCAGAATCTGTTCCATTAGAAACTGCTCTTGAGTGCAATATTAGCCCCCGACTAAAGTTCCAGTTTAAGGAAGCCTTTATGTGTATTATGCCCAGATCAACGAGTAAGTGCTTCTCGATTTTCTCTTGTTCCCTCACCCAAATTCTGTTCAAGGTTGAGCGTATGATTCTTTATGTATCACATTTCAGTTAAGTGAGTTGATAAAAAAAATCTTCCGCAAATTTGTGGATTCGACATCACTGAATATACCGTAGAACATCAGTAAAAGTTAAACTAAGCGCTACACGCCAGGTCTGAGTTTATCGATCTGCCCAAGAAGTTCGGATTCAAAGTTGAGTCATTCCCATGCCTTTGCTTTTCCGTTGGTTTGCGTTCAAATCGTGCTAAAGATCAAGGAATGGTTGTCAATTTTTCCCCCAGTGGCTTGAATAATGCAACTCAGTGAATTTTCCGTTCTGAAACACTGGCCCAGCTCTGCTTAGAAGCCGAGAGTACACCAATAAAGTAGCAAAGAAGGCTTTGCCAGGGTGAAGGCAAGAGCAAAAAATCAGCACATTAAGTGTAGGAGAGCAGCGCTCAAGCAAATCAATTGGTTAGGTTCTTTCCCACAAAAAAAGAAGAAGAAGAAATATCGTTTCGTGCTGATTGTTAGCCTACTGCGGTAGGAAGAGAAGAAAAAATGCACTTTAGTAGTGTGTTTTTGGGATTTCTTCTGCTCTCTGGCATTCAACTGTGCTCGTAAACGAGTGTAGAGCATTTCGGAGGAAAGTGTGGCGCTCTACAAATCGTAGCAGAAAACAGTGCGATCTAAACAGCGCACCTGTCGGATTTGAGAGGTACTGAACAACCATGGATCACGAAATAACCTTGGTAAGTTAGCATGAAAAGCTACTCTATCCCAAGCCTAGTGCTAGCGAAAACGATTGAGGTTTCATATAGAAAAAAGGCAACAACGTGCTAACGAAGATAGTATAGCATGGTAACTTTGGTTGTAAAGCCTTTGACCGATGTATGGGATCAAGGCCTTGAGGTATGTAAATGCGGCCTCGTTGGAGAATTCGAACCTACCGCTAGCGAACGGTAGACAATGTACAACTCGAGACCCCATACACCCAATCTTCGGGTAGTTGTCACAGCACCTCTTATCTGCAACTCCTATTCTCTACCTCCCCTAGTGCTAGCTGGGGTGCAGCAACCTTAGCGAAGATCGGGTACCCAACCCCGGTGAATGCTTTAGTCGAATGCAGACTGAGTAAAGGGGCTTCGTATGCGTCTGTTCTCGGCAAATCGGCAAAGACCCACGCGACGAAAAGAGACTAGAGATTGGAAACTTGGAACATGGAACTGCCGATCTCTAAATTTTGTGGGCAGTACCCACGTGCTCTTCAAAGAATTGACGAGCCGCAGTTTCGACATCGTAGCGCTGCGTACCCAGATGTTCATGCCATCTACCAGAGCTGCGGCAACACACACGAGCTTGGAACAGCTTTTATAGTGATGGGAAAGATGCAAAACGCGTGATCGGGTGGTGGCCGATCAACTCACGAATGTGCCGGTTGAGAATCAAGGGCCGGTTCTTCAACATCAGCATCATCAACGCGCACAGCCTCGGAAGTACCGATAAGGACAAAGACAAATTCTACGCGCAGCTGGAGCGTGAATATGACCGCTGCCCAAAACATGATATCAAGATCGTCATCGGGGATTTTAATGCTCAGGTCGGCCAGGAAGAAGAATTCAAATCGACAATTGAAAGGTTCAGTGCACACCAGCTGACCAACGGAAACGGCCTCAGACTTATAGATTTTGCCGCCTCCAAACAAATGGCCGTTCGTAGTACCTTTTTCCAGCACCACCTCCCACACAAGAACACCTGGAGATCACCGTACCAAACGCAATCACAGATCGACCACGTTTTGATTGACAGCCGGCACTTCTCGGACATCATCGACGTCAGATCCTGTCGAGGCGCCAACATCGAGTCAGACCATTATCTGGTGATGGTTAAGCAACCTGAGATCGCGGCAGACTACGCGCAATCGGTCGAAGCAGCGTTGCCGGCAGAGGGCGAGCTTGACAAAGCCCCATTTGAAGACTGTTGGGATCAAGACAGCCATCAACAGTGCTGCGGAGAACGTCATCGGTCATGTAGAGCGAACTCGACGGAACGACGGAAGCGGCGGTCGTGCAAAGAGGCACATGTCAAAATGTGGAAAATCACCGACAGCGGAAGAGGCAGCGAGTCCGAATTGTTCAGGAGAAAAACGCATCCCGCAAAGGCTTCGTGCCACAAGTCGAAATGTGCTGGGATAAGGACGGGGGCATCCTGACGGACAATCGTGAGATGATCGAAAGGTGGAAACAGCACTTCGATGAACACCTGAACGGTGCACATGCAGGAGATCAAGATGGTGGGGGAAGGTACACAGCCGGCGTAGCCATCGACGTAGAGGAGCCACTCCCAACGATGAGTGAAGTTAAGGAAGCCATTCGCCAGCTTAATAGCAACAAGTCGGCTAGGAAGGATGGCATCGCAGCTGAACTAATCAAAATGGGCCCGGAAAAGTTGGCCGATTGCCTACACCGGTTGATAGGTCGGATCTGGGACATAGAACAGCTACCGGAGGAGTGGAAGAAGGGGGTAATATGCCCCATCTACAAGAAAGGCGACAAATTGGACTGTGAGAACTACCGAGCGATCACTTTCCTCAATGCCGCCTACAAAGTGTTGTCCCGAGTCCTACTCCGCCGCCTAACGCCACAAGCAAACAGATTCGTGGGAAGTCATCAGGCCGGCTTCGTGGAGGGACGGTCTACGACGGACCAGATATTCACATTACGGCAAATCCTCCAAAAATGCCACGAAAACCAAGTGACACTCACCATCTATTCATCGACTTCAAAGCCGCATATGACACGATCGACCGTAACGCGCTATGGAAAATCATGGACGAGAACGGCTTTTTCGGGAAGCTGAACAGACTGATCAAGGCGACGTTGGATGGAACGCAGTGCTGTGTGCGGATTTCGGGTGAATTGCCGAGTTTATTCGAATCTCGCAGGGGGCTTCGACAAGGTGATGGTCTATCCTGCATGATGTTCAACGTGGTGCTAGAAGGTGTTATTCGACGAGCGGTGGGCGGAATGTGGGGCACGATTTTCAACAGATCCAGTCAACTTATCTGCTTTGCCGATGACAATGATATAGACGGCAGATCATCCGCGGTGGTGGAGGAGATATATTGCAAACTAAAACGCGAAGCAGGAAGAATTGGGTACAAGGATTGGGTTTTTGATTAATACGTCCAACACGACGTATATGCTGGCCTGCGGATCCGAGGCCGACCGAACCCGCTTGTCCAGCAATAACAAGTTCACTTTCGACGGCAACGAGCTGGAGATAGTCGAAGACTTTGTCTATCTCGGCTCACTGGTGACCGCAGACAATGACACCAGCCGTGAGACCCGGCAGGGCGGTCGGTACACTCGGAGTATTCGAGCGACGAGTGTTAAGAACCATCTTTGGCGGCGTACAGGAGAACGGAGTGTGGAGGCGAAGGATAAACCACGAACTCGCGGGACTCTACGGCGAACCCAGTATTAGGAAGGTGGTGAAGGCTGGCCGGATACGCTGGGCAGGACATGTTGCGAGAATGCCAGAATGCAGGAGCGCAACGAGCGAGGTGGTTAGACCAAGTGGAGCATGATCTGGCGAATGTGGAGTGTCGGAGAAATTGGAGAACGGTTGCCATGGACCGAGTGAGTTTTAGGTATACTATGTAAATAAAATAAATAACGAGCTATCTGAGTTCACTAACAGCGGGCAACCACTGCACAAACCACTAATTGCTTTTGCCTAATGTCCCTACAGGATCCCAAGAGTTCAGTGTAGAAATCAGTTATCCAAATGGGTGGCACAGTTTCTTACACCCATAGAAGAGTTTGCGAAAATCGAAGGCCTATTTAGCAAATCTCTGTGCCGAAAAACCGCTGAAAAGTGTACTGTGCCAGAGATGATATGTTTGGAATGCACTACTGGCATATGGACTCGAGCTCCCAAAAAATGATGCATGACCACTACATTCAAACCAAGAAAAAATTTTATGAGATTTTCATCCTATTGGATAATTTTTCCCAGAAACAAGAGAATATAAAAAAAATCAAAGTGCCGTATGTTAAAATTGAGAATCGATCTCACAACACCATTTTTATATCGTCCTGGCAATCCGACATCTTAACCAGTATACTACCTGAGCCGGATGTAGGACGAGGGATATTTTTCATAGGCTCTCTGCCACCGATCAATCATCAAAAAACGCACAAAGGTGGCTTCCTGGCGTTTGGCCTCCTTTCGAGGTTGATTCCCATTGAATGGGGATTGTGTTTCGCTTACTGCCTACCCCAAGGAAACGGGAAAGGGAATGGATTCCCATTGAATGCGTATTGTGTTTTGTGTTACTGCCTACTTGGATTGAAATAAGGGAATGTCCACACGTGCTCAGTTCGATGGCTGCCTGAAGTTGGCCGGTGTTTACTTCCATCCTCCTTCGTCTTGTGATGGGATAGGGAGGGACGTGAAAACGGATTTATTTTGTTTCTTTCAGTCATGCGTTGTTCGATTGCGCTTGGAGGTTAATGCCGGCGGTCGCAAATCGAATCATCACCGATCGCGTTTTTTTCTTAAGCCAATTCCGGTATGATATTGATTACTCATGATTCGCATAGAGGCTGAATTTGGAGTGTAGAAGCAATGCGGTGGAGTCGTTTTGCTTAATGATGAACTAGCTTTTCCTCCCAGTGACTTCGTGTTGAAAGTGATGTTCGTCGTTCCTACATGTAACACGTTACTCAAAAGCGTCAAGCAGATCCCTAAGAATTCATAACGCAGTAAGGCTCAGAATCAATCCTAGCAGGGGTATTGACAATCTCGAAGTGCTCTCAATAGTAATTGGTCCACATATGTCCACCTGCTTATGATAATATGAAATTATATCTGTTTATAGAAGTTCCTTTAAGAAACCATTCAGAGTTTGATTGCTTTCTTTCGGATGTTTAGTCAAACCTCCAAATACTTGGATAAACACTTTATTATCTGTATAAATTAACTTTTAATATGGTAAAATGCATTCAACTCCTTGACTAACATCAGGATTTGCTCTACGGTAAGACAGAACGACCAACTCATAGGTGAGAATTGTACCAGCGACCTAGAATAGTAGAAATATTTGAGCATAAAAAAACAGTTTTTTCAAAACAATGTTCCTAAAAGTATACCGTTAAAAAGATCTTCCTTGAAACATGGAACGTTCCTAATCCAGTTAGGCTAGCTCCACGTTTCGCGTACATTTCCACCCGCTGTAACTCTTCACCGTACTGCTCGCTCGGTACTCTCATCAGCAAGCTACAAGGTCCGTAGCTAGCCTCGTGAACTACCGAACAGTACCAGAACATAAGTGCTGTCCTCAGTATCAGATACAGGAACGAATAGACGAAGTAAACTTTGTTGATAATCAGCGGCACCCGTTGACTTGCGTTCATAATCTGCAAGCAAATGAAGTACATATCGTTCCCAAACGATACCAACACCAAATGACTGATGTGCTCGTTCAGGGTTTCGACCAACTCCGAGAGCGACGCATATAACACTCGAATACCTTCCCAGAAGCTTTCATCGGTCGGCTGTTTCTTCTTTTTCTTTTTTTTTATTCCGCTCTGCTAAGTATTTGTTGAGCTGATCAAATCGCGACTGTATCCCAATGCTGACAAGGATGAGCAGAATATCGATAAAGTTCCAGGCATAGGTCATCGAAAGGATGATGTACTGTAAAAAGCTGAACTGTCAAATTTTGTTTATATATCACGATTTAGCTTCTTCGAACCTCGTTGAAAATAGCCAAAGGCAAACTATATGGCATGTATTTAAAGGTGGAAACGAAGACCTTCAGTGCATAGTGCTCAAAAGGATCCGCAATGGTCCAATTGCAGTAGGTGGCTTCAGTTTTCAGGTTGACGATGTTATTGACCACGCAGAGAAGATGTTCGACTGTTGAACAAATCGGAAGTACGTAAAATTACATGGATTAAAAGACTCATAAATGATAACTTACCAAAAGCCAGCAGCAACATTCCGGCAGCCATCGTCCGAATTCTTCTGGTCAAGAACGCATTCGTAAAGGGTTGATGCAGAAAAACCTCTTCCGTTTCGTACCAAATGGTCGTTATCATCTGCCAGCGTTCGGCAATCTTTTTCATCATAACGGTGATGGAAGCACAAAGGCCAAAAAAGAATGCCTCCGCTATGTTGATGGCGTTCAAATGCTGTAAGTGTCGGAGTAAGCTAAATACAGACACCGCATAACCTCCAAAAATGGCCAACGAGCTAACTAAACACGCCGGATGCCACCAGCGGAACTTGTACCCCGATGGAAGACGAGCCATTACGTTACCCAAGGGGAAAACTCCGAAAATTTGCGAAAGTTGAAAAACTGTAAAAAAAACTCATGTTTTAAAGATGTGCATTTTTTCTCCTAGACTTCACAGTGTATTACTTGGAGCAATAGCAACATGGAAACTTCCGTTGGCGGTCGCTTTTTCGATGTCGAACCTTTTTGTTTTCGTACATGTAAAAGTGGTATCCATTTTGAGCATGGTGAACTTCTTGCACAGTGATTGAGCATCTCTCCAATCAGGATATTCCATTATCATAATAATGCTCGATTTATTTTAGGTTGAATCTACATAAAACCAAAGCTGCATTAATATCCGCATGGTTTCAGGCTGCAATACTAAATTTCAAAGTCTATCGCGAATACTAATAATACAAAATTAAAAGATCATTCGTCTCCCATCAGTCAGTGAACACGGTCGTGGTTTCGTGCAGCCTCGTGTGTGAAAAAAGTGTTCTTTGTTCGGTTGATAAGAGACAGTTACCGCGTTCAATCCGCTGTTTTTTGCCGTATGGTGACCTTTAGAACAATCAAATTCCTACTAGTTACCAAAGCGGAGAAGTGCCCTCGCTAGCAAAGGAAAGGTGTTGAGTTGACTTCCCCGAAACTTTGCCTGGCGAGTGCTGGTGGCCTGCAGTTTTTTTCCGTTGTTCCCCGTGAAAGGGAATTGGCCCCCGCTGGAGTGTTTCCCCTGGTAGGCGGGTGAAGATCGTCGTCATTGTTAGACAAACGGCCTTATCATCTTCATCCGACTGGTTGTCCCGCTCGTTGACATTCGTGGCACTCATTTTCAATCAACGAAGGAAGATCACGTGGTTTTGACAATTAAGTGCAAGACATTAGTGTCTCCGTTGAAAAAATATGAACGAAGGCGGGGGGTTAAACCCCTCAGCTGTGGATGATGAAAATTCCATCTACGAAAATGAGCTGGTCCCTCAAATGCCTTTCTCGAATGGATGATAATTCTTCATCACCCCCAACTGGGAGTAGAACAACTCGACTCCGAAAATATACTGAGGGCTAATTTTCCTCTGGATCTTGGGTGGTTTTCATCCGGCCCAAAAAGAACGGTAAGCCTCTTAACGTGGTACAGATCACCAAAGATCTAGCGAGGTGGCCCTCTGTAACCAGTGTTACAAAACTGCGTCCAAATAAGCTGCGCGTTCTTGTGGCTATATCGAAAGCTGCAAACGATATTGTTGCCAGTAATTTTATAAACCTGGAGTATCACGTCTACATCCCGTCTCGAGACGTAGAGATTGAGGGCGTGATCAAAGAGATGAGTCTGGAGCATGCGCGGATCTACGGGGGGGGGGGGGTGATGGGGGTGATCACCCCCCCCAGGCGGAAAAATTAATCAATTTTTTAACTCAATTTAGATGAAATATAACTTTTTCATGTGTCAAAATACCTTAACATAGCTATTACCATTTTAACGCATGCATAAGAATTCAATAGCTGCTTAAAAATATGCCTGAATTGAGTATAAACAGTATGCGCGAGTATAACTTCATGTTGGCTTCGGGCGTGTGAAAAGGATAAAGCTTGCACCTCACTCCTGAGGAATTTCCTAAGCATGACAGCAGATTGGTTTTCTTCATTAACCGATATCCAGAGTTGATGGAGGCGCCAGTACCAGAAACGTCGGTTGATAGTGACTAATTCTGAATGATTTCTGAAAGAAGCCTACATTCATCTTAAAGTTGATCATAAAGTGATTTATTATTTATTATTTATGCATGTTTACCATACTTGATGGTTTTCTTAAAAAAAAAATTATTGGGTCCACAGATGAAATTTTTTAATAATTGTTCTATTTTCGGCTAGAAATATTCGTAACATAAATCTGACCATTTCAGTAACACTTTTTAACTGTGGGAAAATAACCTCAATCTGATCGATCGAACTTTGCATACATCTGGATCTGCTACCGTTAGTCTCTGCTTTCAGGAACATGCATGCCACCGAAGATTATAAGAGGAACCATAAACGCATCGAAATGCTTTCAAGTTCTACTAGCAAATCTGACCTCCAGAATGATCACAAGTTCGCATCTGCTGTAGACCCATTAGTCTATGAAATAGATAAAGGTGCTGTTTTGAAGGCTCATTTTAAACCTTACTCAACTATAGATGATATCATAAAGCTTAATATTTTAACTAGACACTGGGTACCTCCACCACAATTTTCGTTTCCATACTCCGAGCATTTGAAAAGTCAAAGTGCTGAAAAAGAAAAACGATACGCAAAGTGCAATGCATTTGGAAACATTCAAAAGTTGGCTGGTTTTTTCCAAACTAAGCAAGGTTATTTTTGTAAAGTCTGTCCGCTCTTTGTAGTCAACCTCGCTGGTGCAGGTAATAAAACTGTTCTACTATTAAATCTTGTTAGCCACAGCAAAATAAAAGCTTTAAGTATTCGATAAAATATAAAAAAAAATCTACTCAGCAAACCTCTTTAAAAAAAATTAAATATAATGATTTGCAATCTATATTTTTGTCTAGATACTTCCTTATTTGTGTTTTAAATGTTTATTGGTTTTTGATTGTTTTTTGATTGACGTCTACATTGACGGGTTTCGATAGGTAATGAAGCAGCATACGGATTAAAATTGGAACTCAAAAGAGAAATATTACGATTGAATATAATTGTAACTTGTGTAAATGGATTTTTTACCCAAATATTATAATAGTTTCAAAATTAATAAGACGTAGTTATAACTATAAAACCAGAGATGCTTATTTGAGTAAGTTGATATCATACCAACAGATTTATTTTTGACTGAAAATAAATGAAGTACGATTTTCAAAATTAAACTGCTTATGGATTTCTAATCTGATAAGAAAAACCAATGGTCATTCCATATCCCCAACTAGATAAATAAACGTAAATTCAACTTCATATTAGTGAAAAAAAAACATTTGTCTGCGTTTTGCCTAAGACTAAGCCAGCCACAAACAGATGTACAGAATTCAGAAATTTTGAAAATTTACCAAATCACCCCCCCTAAGAGCAATCTCTAGATCCGCGCCTGGTCTGGAGGCGGAGTATGTTAATCTTGGAAATCTTGGATTGCCGTCAACTCAGAACTACCAACTTCGTAACGCAAAGTACTCGCCTTCAGCTTCATTCCGTGTGACCTTCGCTGGTACCGCCCTCCCTCACTACGTCTTGATTGACCTATTGCCTAAACCTCCTGCAAGACAAAGTGCAATTGACCTCTCACTCTGCTCAAATTCATTACCATTGGATTGTCAGTGGAAGGTAATCCCTGATCCCAATGGTAGTGACCACTTGCCAATCAAAATGACAATCACCAATAGGGCCAGCACTTTAAATTCAAGACACATCGACTGGAAAAAGTACTCGGACGAAATAACAGATGCCGTTGATTCTATGAATGTTTTACCTCCTTTGCTGGAGGAGTACCACTTTCTTTCACGTTCGATCCATGAAAGTGCACTTTGCGCTCAAACAAAACCCATCCCAGATTCATGTGTTAGTCGAAGGCCCCAAACCCATGGTTTGATCAGCAGTGTTCCAGGCTTTATAAGGACAAATCAAAAACATTCAAAGATTTTCGAAAACATGGAACCCTCGTCCTTTTTGAAACATATGTTCCCTTGGTGGTTTATCAAGGGAAACATCCTTGAGTACCTTATGGAAAGTCGCACGGAGCATGCGTAATCGATCATCTACAAATGAAAGTGAAGAATATTCACATAGATGGATATTCAACTTCGCACGGAAAGTCTCTTCAGATTCTACACCAGTGCAAAAAGTAATCATGAATGTGTCTCCAGATAGGTGTGCTCTGGATTCCAGCTTTTCGATGGTCGAATTTTCACTTGCCCTCCTCTCTTGCAACAATTCAGCTCCGGGGATTGATAAAATCAAATTTAACTTGTTGAAAAACCTCCCGGACGCCGCAAGTTTCGCTTGTTAAATTTATTTAATCAATTCTTGGAGAACAACATTGTTCCCCAAGAGTGGAGACAAGTGAGAGTCATCGCTATTCAAAAGCCCGGAAAACCAGCTTCCGATGCGAATTCGTACCGTCTAATAGCGATGTTGTCTTGTATACGCAAATTGATGGAGAAAATGATTTTGTTTCGTTTGGATAAATGGGTAGAAGCAAATGGTCTCCTTTCAGGTACTCAATTTGGGTTTCAAAAGGGCAAAGGGACAAACGATTGTCTTGCTTTGCTGTCTTCAGAGATCCGAATGGCGTACACAAAACGTGAGCAAATAGCTTCAGTGTTTCTAGACATAAAAGGAGCTTTTGATGCAGTCTCCATAGAGGTTTTGTCAGACAACTTGCACTCCCGGGGTCTGCCTACACTATTGAACAACATCTTATACAGCTTACTTTGTGGGAAACATCTGAACTTTGCTCGAGGAGATATTGCAATTAAAAGGACCTCCTACATGGGCCTCCCGCAGGGTTCATGTTTGAGTCCACTTTTGTACAACTTTTACGTAAATGACATCGACAGTTGTATCTCTGAAGGCTGCACACTAAGACAACTTGCAGGTGATGGCGTAGTATCTGTAACAGGTAATAGTGAGGCACATCTGCACAGACCTTTACAAGATACTTTAAACAGATTGTCATCCTGGGCTTTGGGGCTCGGGATTGAGTTCTCTCCAGAGAAAACGGAGTTGGTGGTTTTCTCTAAAAAGCATAGACCAGCCCAACCACAGCTCCAACTTCTAGGCAGAACGTTCACTCAATCAAGGTGTTTTGAGTATCTTGGGGTTTGGTTTGATTCCAAATGTACGTGGAAATGTAGAAAGAAGATTGAGTATCTGAAAGGAAAATGCAAACAGAGAATCAATTTTCTCCGATCAATCACTGGCACCTGGTGGGGAGCCCATCCAGAAGGAAGATCTTTTAAAATTGTATCGAACAACTATTCTTTCAGTGATAGAATATGGTAGCTTCAGTTTCCAGTCGGCTGCCAAATCTCACCTCATCAAACTCGAGCGTATCCAATAGGCTTTCGCATCGCTTTGGGCTGTATGCCCTCAACGCACAACATGAGTCTTGAAGTTTTGGCAGGAATACTCCCTTTGAAAGATGGATACAATCTACTATCACTTCGGTTCCTCATCAGGTGTGAGGTCATGAACCCATTGGTGATCGTTAATTTTGAAAGGTTACTTGAGCAAAATCTTTAAACCAGATTTATGTCTATCTACAATGTCCTCATGTCAATGCAGGTAAACCTTTCTTCGTACTCTCCAGCTCGTGTTTTCAACCCAGACTACGATATTACTTCTGTCCAGTTTGATTTGTCGATGAAGCAAGAAATTCGTGGAATCCCGGATCCGCACCGTCCACTTCTGATTCCAAGAATTTTCGAAGCTAAATATAGACACGTCGATGCTGATAAAATGATGGGTCTCTTATAGAGAAATCAAGAAATCATCTATTAAGCCTACCCCTTTTCGGATACCATCATCTTTGTCTGGGTTCCCTTGCATTGCTCGATAGAGGGTAATGAAAAGTCTGACTCTCTGGTAAAGGTGGGGACGATAGAAGGCGACACGTATCAGCATGAATCGCCTTCAACGAATTTTACTTTTTAGTTCGAAGAAACTTTCTTGTCAACTGGCAACGCAAATGGGACGAGGATGAGCAGGGTCGGTGGTTCCACTCGATTATCCCAAAGGTAAGCCTTAAACCATGGTTTAATAGATTGAACTTGAGTCGGGATTTTATTCGTATATTTTCCCGTCTCATGTCTAATCATTATTCCTTAGACGCGGTTCTCTATCGATGATATTGCTGGCAGCAATTCGTGTGGTTGCCACCAAGGTTACCACGACATCGAACATATTGTTTGGTCGCGCGAGGTCCATCTTGTCGCTAGAACGAAATTGATAGACTCCCTTCGGGCTCGAGGAAAACCACCCTATGTTCCAGTGAGAGATGTGCTGGCTGTGATAGACTTTGACAACATGTTCGAAATATACCTTTTCCTAAAAGCTATTGATCTTCGTCTATAATTATTTTTATTTTCATATTTCCCTATCTGTTTTCTTTTCTCTTAAAAAAAAGGGAACTAGAAGTAAGCAAACTATTGTAAAAAAAAACAAAAGGAGTTTGGCTCCTTAAAGCTTAAAGGTATAAGCCGTTTCAAATAAAGAATTTGCAAAAAAAAATTTAAAGATGTAAAGAATCGGTTTATTAGCTTACAAAACTTTAAAACTAATGACACATTCCACGCGCTTGTACCGCTCAAAAGTGATTTTTATCCGTTCGCGTATCAAAAAATCTCAAAATTGCCTATAATTTTGATAATTCAAATCACACAAAATCAACGGAAAAAAGAGAAAAAAAAGTTTTTTTACACATGTGTTAGATGATTTTGAAAATCAGTTTTTTTGTTGAAAAAAGTGGTGTTTTTGACAACTTTTACAAAATCATTAATTTTAATATATGGATGATTTTTTTTTCAGAAATATTTTTAGTATGTTCAGAAGCCAAAAAACACGGCTTCATTTTGTAGAAAAAAGAATTTGTTTATATCCAATATAGTTGGTTTGAAAAGCGAACAAAAACAGTCGCAAATGAGTGAATTCACGTCACAAAAAAAGGGATGTTTTTAATTTTACGAGAAAACTTAGACTTTTTTTTAAATAAAAAAATGAGATTTTATTTAAAAATGATAAGACGATTCTGAAACACTAAAATTTATAGAAATCGGTTGGAATCTAGCTGAGTTACAACAGCGCGAATGAGTGAATTCACGTCACAAAATTTTATTTTTCGTTAAATTTTATATGAAAATGTGCTCTGAAAGCTGTTTTGACCCTCCAGATGGTCGGATTTTGACAAATCGAGCATAATTTAGTTGATTTTTTAATAAGTTCATTATTTTCAAATAAAAAATCAAAAAGATTGAAAAAAAATAAAAAAAAAACATTTTTTGGTGAATCTTTAAATAAAGACAGTAGTTATTTTAACATATGATCCCTCAATATGTTGCTATTCAAGTGCCAATCAAAATAAGGAAAAAGTTAGGTGCAGATACTAAAAATTTATGATTGTAAAACTCGGAACAACAAAATATCGTTTTTGAAAGTCTACATAAAATTTGAAGACTCCAAATAATGGTTCAGTATAACCACAGTATAACCACTGACCATACTGACTGGACACTCGATTTCGTTTTCTGGATAATTTTTCCAGAAAAAAAAACAAAAAAAATCATTTTTCCAACAGTACGCAATGTCGATTCCAGAGTGCGCATCGATCGATTTGAAGAAATGCTATCCCAGTTAGGAAATGCCACCCAACTTTAAAAATAAAACACGCAATTTCTACGATAAAATCGGGCTAAACAGGACCATTTTTCCTACAGGGCATTTTTTGTCGAATTTTTCAGGTTCGCCACCTGCCGTCGTTATTGCGAACCTGCAAAAGCTGACAACAAAAAAATTAGACAGAAAATGGTTGAATTTTTGTTCTAAGAGTCAAGTCAGTGTGGTCAGTGGTATAACTTTATATTTCGTGACGTGAATTCAGTCAACTACCCTGTTCTGTTTGAACTGAGTGAATTCACGACACAACTTCAAGTCAGCATAACTTCGTTCGTTGTTGTTCAATCGAGAAGCTCCGTACATCAAATTGTGGGTAATTGTTTTTTTTACAACTCATTCGAAGACACCGATATTCTATTTCCACAGAGAGAACAGGAATTCAAAGATGTATGTACTAAAGTCCGAATTGGTTAATTCTAGCGTGAATTCACGTCACAAAAGTAATTAGTCACAACAAAAACAACTTAAATTTTAAAATAACCAAATTATATTCATTTTGAAGGAAATTCAACTTGCGACCGTTTGCTACATTTTTTTTCATTTCAAGTAAATTGGTTGACATCTAGAACGATAACAGTGCAGAAAAGTCGGGAAAAGCGATTTCACGTCACGGTAGAATGTGTCTAATGTTCTTACGAGTATCCACTGCTTCCGATCTCTTGAGATTGCGAAGCACATCGCTATTTCCTAAGGTTGAAAGGCGCTCTATGATGTCCACAACAAGCACACTGTAGAACTGGGTAATATTTTTCGCTGGGCCCGGACATTCCGAAAGATGTTAGGACGAAGGTCGCCAGGCCGAATGGGTTAACAGGCCGAAGAATGTTTGGCCTAATTAGACAATAGGCCAAATGGGACATTTGGCCGAATGGTTGTAAGGCCGAATGGTCGTAAGTTCGAATGGACGTAAGGCCAAATGGCCGTAAGGCCAAATGGTCGTATGGTCGTAAGGCCGGATGGTCGTAAGCCAGAATGGTCGTAAGGCCGAATGGTCAATAGGCCAAATGTATACTAAGCCGAATGGTCGTCAGGCTAAATGGTCGTAAGGGCAAATGGATGCTAGGCCGAATGGTCACTAGGCCGAATGGACATCGGGCCGAATGCTGGCCTAACATGCTGGCAAGTTGAAAAGATTTCTTATTGACCTAGCCATTAATTACGATCATGACTTATGACCATTTGACCTTACGACCATTCGGCCTAACAGCCATTCGCGCAACACGCAAACAAGCGTTAATTACCATTCGGTATGCCAGGCCGGCTTCGGCTTAATGTCCATTCGGCATTCGGCCTTACGACCATTCGGCTAAATGGTCATTCGGCTTTATAACCATTCGGCCAAGTGACCATTCGTCTGAACATCCTTTCGGCTTTGCATCCTTTCGGCTTTGCGTCCTTTCGGCTTTGCGTCCTTTTGGCCTAACAGCCTTCGGCTGAATGATCGTCGGCCAAATAACTCATTTGGCCTAGTGGCCTATTCGGCCTGATAACCCATTTGGCTTAACGTCCATCGGCCGAATGAACTTTGGCCGAATGGAATGACCTAGCCTTAAATGGTGTTATCTATGGAGCCACTCATGATTCGCTGATGTTTTTTGCACGCCTCATATGGATAACAGATATGAGATATCAAGTCAGCAATGTCGAAAATACCTAGTCGATAGAAACAACTAGTGCAATTAGTCAAACGATTTTCAGTTCGAGGGCTTGTGAAATAGCTCAGTTGGCAAGTCAGTTGCTTCCAGAGTCGATATCTGTGAGATCGAGCCCAAAAGTAAACATCGATCACAGTTGTACTGGATAAGTTTTTCAATGGCTGTCCGCCAATTGCATCGTTGATATACGTCACGAATGACATAAAGATGTTAATACGACCATAATCGAAACAATAAAAAAGATTTTCGGTTCGTTCGGCTAGGCCATAAGTCGGCAACCTGTGGCTCTTTTGATGTAATAATTGCGCTTATACTGTGTATATTTTTGAATAAAATATTCATTAAACTGTGCTAAAGCGATAATATCTCATTATACATTCGTTCACATTATCGAGTTCAATATATTGGGAACTCCTACGTTACTTCCTTGAAGGTTGAGCCCAAGTATTAGTATTAATTGTAAGTCAATGAAAAAAATATCGCTCCGGTTGTATTTAGAATACGTCCATTAACATAAATGTACCTACTGGAAAAAGTTCACTTGAAATCCCTAATTCGACTTTTAAAGCACCCTTTCGATATGATCATTCCATAGTTATTTTTTTGAATCAACTTTGAAATGTTACTAAATGGATAATTTCCAATTTGCAACGAAAAATACTCACTCTCAGCTCAGCTTGAATCGTTTTAGAAAACTATTGAACCGCAAAACGTATCCACGTGGATACCGTGCTACTAAAAACCAAAAGACTTTCCCGTGCATTGTTCCAAGCAGGATGATTTAAAAACATAAACCAGAAAACACGAAAAGCTAACTCGGTAAACAATAATCATCAATTCCCGCACCCCCGTCCAGGTCGTGTCACGAAATAGGATACCTATGTTCCTAACTTTCGATGCCATATAGATAGGGGTGCTTTTCAAGAGACGCCAATTGAGTCGATGTCACGCATCCCCCCCCCCCCCCCCCCCCTGTTCACGATTATCTTCCTGCGCTCCCCAATCGGGAAACTCGCGATTTGCAAACAACACATAACATCAATGTTTCTCATATGCCCCACGAGAAAGCCAAAAGTGCACCCAAATTTTAGAACTTAATATGTAGAATTTAATATGTAATTCACCAGGACATCACAAGATGTAAAATCATGTCTGTCGAGGATTTCAAATCTAGGTGCATCAAACTTTGGGGAAAGTCAGATCCATCACATTTTAATCCTATCAATATTACTCCGAGTGTATGGAAAACAATTTCCTTTATCAGGCAAGGAGCAAAATATGAAGCTAGTTTATTTAATTTATGGTGATACCATTCATATCAAGCTCGGCGTATAATTGACTGGGTACACACACAGTGTCTGATATCTGATGGCTGCAATGGGAAGTTTTGTGGCATATTCGAAGGATGGTTGTTTTAGCGATGTTGTTGCCCCACGCTTCATCGTAGGTAGAGCTCAGTAAACAGCTGCCAGGGGCAGGACGGCAATTTCCAATCCGATCGGAGCTAATCATTTGCCAATTCTTGCATACGGTGCTCGAGTTCTGTTTAGGCTTCGCTAACTTACGAATGGTTCATTTATAAGGGAGGCGAGGAGATTCTGATAACTATTTCAACTATCAAGTTAGATTGGAGCTGTTTCAATGCTAGGAAAATTTTGTGATCCTAGAACTGTGAAACATTCATAATAGTTGTAATTGTTCTTGGGAGCAGATGGCATCAGTTATTTCTGTTGACATGTCTGTGAGAGCTGCTATTGGAATTTCCTAAATTCGTAGAATTTCATCTTAAATTATAATTGAGCCGCGTATGTTTGTGCTGAAATTCAACGGTTGGTTCTAATTGGTGTGTCGCGTAGCGATAATAAATATGTCCACTGACAAATTGTCAGTGACAACACAATCCAACCTGAGTCCTGGTTTAGATTGGAAAAGTCTAATTAAATCGTAGACTTGCTGAACCGATGTCTTTTGGAATATTTATTCATAAGTATACAACACTTGTACCAATACCTAGTGAATTTTGTCGTGAAAAATATTGAGCAGACTTCAAACGAAAAATGTTCAACTAAACATAGCGCTTTTCAGACATGCTTTACATCAGGCAGGCGCTTCCGTTCATAAACGAGCTTGCATTGGCCCAGATCCATCCTGTTTTTTTAAGTTTTGTAGTTTGGTACGAAAGTGGTTCCATAAAAAAGCCACTAAAATGTTATAATTGTACCGCTGGAATACCATCGAAGATCTCATTGAGAAACTGAAGCTTGCAGGAATACACAAAAGGATTTGGTTCAGAACAAGATTCAAGGTAAGGATCAAAATCAGATTTCACATTAAGATAAAGATCAGAATGACGATCAGAATCAGGATCAGAGTCACGATCATGATTAAGTTTGGATTAGGATTAGGAAAATAATAAGGAACATTATCAGGATCAGGTTCAAAAACACCATTTTTTTACAACATAGAGGATAGAGCACTAATAAATTTTAACAAAAAAAAAGAAATTCAGATATTCCGAGAAAATTTTTTTTTTGTGTTTTTTAGAGAGACTTTCAGCCTTTGGCTGGTTCTTCTCTATCTAATCATCTGATATCTAATCAAAATTGTTTTGCTGGGTAGGTTAACTCGGTCTTACTTAACGCACCAAATCAATCCTTCGTCTCTATCTGTTTTATCGAATCTATCTATTGACCATTATTTTTTAAATATTTCCTACTATCCCTAACTATTATTTCTATTTTTTTTAATTTACAGCAAAAAGTCAATGAAAACATTTTTTTAACGCTCAGTAAGTTTTCCCTCTTTGGAATCTTTTATTATTCGAATCATCACTATCAATCATCGCCTAGAACTACACATAATAGCAATGGATTTCGTTTAAACGAGCACACACATATAGGATCTCAGTGAAACTTTATGTTTCATTGAAGTGATCTCATGATCTCTGGCTTAGAAAACTTGAACGCCATCCTCTAGGCTACGATCGGCGACTAAACCTAACTATTGTTTTGAACATACAGCTTTCTCATGATGAAGATTCAAAAACTTATAGGAATTCAAGGTGTGAATTAAATGTGTTCACAAATACACTGAATATCAAATAAGCTCTAGGAGCGTACTTAAACCTAGATTGAATATTTATCGGATTAATAACCTAATTCATTGCACCACGCAGATGCCAAATACCGCCAAAAAACCGTTATGCCGAAGAGTTGAGCTTAGTATTCGGCGGAATGTGCCGAATATATTTTTATTTAAAATCATACTATAACAGACTTGTTAAATTTTTCAACTAATGTTGCATAATTTATAAAATATTCAAAAGTATATTTTGTATATTTTGAAAAAAGCTTTTTTTTAGCTTCTAAATCATCAAAAACTTACGGTTCATCTTAGGTGTATTGGTGTATTTTTCACTATAGTTAGCTTTATTTTTTTTATTATCGTTTTTGGCTTGCCCATAAACCAAATAAAAAAATTCGAGGAAAGTCAAATCTGACCGGGATGACCAGATATTTTTTTAAACTTTCCGAATTTGACCCGGGTTTATTCAGATTATTTGCTAAATCAAATCAAACACTCAAATGTCTCTTTGAAAATTTTCATATTTTGCGTTCCAAACCGATTTTTTACAGTAAATCCAATCCTTAGATACGATTTTAACACTGCTGCTGTGATTCGATAAAAACTGTGCATTTCAAGTAATTTTATTTCTTTATCCTCTAGTAACTAACGCCTAGTTTTTGCTCAGATTTGCCTTTTTCTGTAATTAAAAAAAAAATTGTCCACATCCAGCCGTATAAATACGTGTGGTAGAAAGTATTGTATGCTTCAGGTTGAAGATCATCGTTCTTTTTAAAGACATCTAGCTAAAATTCGACATTCATCTGATTCGATATCAAATAAGCAATTTCAAATACAGGGCTAGAAGCGACCATGCGGTAAAAAAGTAGGGCAAAATAGTTACTTCGAAGTAAAATTAGGGTAAAATTAGTGACCAGATCAAGACGAAAACTAACTAAAAAGACTGTTGGTCTCACTTGTAGCAAAGCAATATGTTGGACAAAAGAGGAACAATTAAAATGAGCTTAGATAATTTAAGAATAGCGACCGCAGAATCCTAAAGTTCTAAAGAAACAATGGGAGGGAACCAAAAGATCGTACTGTAAAGACTAGGATAACTTAGCCCGACATGAACTGCGAGTTTATCCATTTTCTTTGAAAAAAAACCCACAAATTTTGAAAATGTTTTTGAAAAAAGTTAACAATTCGAAATAAATTTACAGAAACCGAAATTTTCAACAAAATTGTTATATGTGAGAGATCTACAAATGCAAATAAAAAACCAGCACATGTTAAACGATAAATTTAAAAAAATTTCTTGAAATTGAGTTAAGATTTACATTTATAGAAATTTCGTTTCATGAAAGTGTCATGAAATTAAAAATTGGGAGAACCTCATGAAAAAGTGACAAACAATGATAGAGGTTTGAAAGAAGTTAAAGAACAAAATGTTGACAGAAGATTGACAATGACTTAAAGAAGCTTAGCGAAAAAATTGACTTAAGATGATAATAACACAAAAAGGCTAAATAATTTTACGAGACTAATCTACAAGGTATAATATAATTTTTCAAATTTAAACTAACTCAAAAAGAATTTACTTACAAAAATGGAATATTTCCTAAGAGATTCACTGCAGACTTTGTTGTATGATTTACGTATCAATCATTAGAAAGATTTACTAGAAAAAAAAAAATGTATTCAAAAAGGAAGGAATTTAAAAAAAAAAAATCATAAATCCAAGAAACACCTCAAGGATCCAAGAAACACCTCAGAAATATTGTACCCATCCAAGAAACACCTATTGGAATATTGTAGAAAATATATCAGTAAACCTCTAAAAAGGTACAAAAATTACTGAAAGTTATCGAAAACTTCAAAAAGGGTTTGAAATCTATGTACATCTACCAATCTTTCAAATGATTCAAAAATGTCTAGAAATAAGGGAACTTAGAAATGAAATATCTGGTATTTTCGATTCAATTGAGTCACTTTCACAAGTTTATCTTCCATTTAATACAACTAAGAACATTGAATGCATGGAATGTTTCCTGCCATGTGATTTAGTGCACTGTACAGATTTTGATTGATTTTTTTTTTTAAATTAAGTTGAGTTTTTAACAAATTCAAGCTTTTAAAGTCATAACACTTCAAATCTTGGTTAAACATGTTGTAATAGTGTCACTTTAGGAAATATTTTTTCTTGACACGAATGCCAAAACTTTGATCAAGTGTCAGGAATTAACAAAAAACTAAATATTTTTAGGCGAAAAACAATTTTTGTTTAAATTCCAATTGTCATCCATATAATGTTGTGTAAGCGATATATCAAAGCAAAACAAATCAATAATCTTTCTTACTGAATTTGAGCAATTCTCTCAATTTTGGTCGTGTGAATTCCCACAGGACTCGGAAGGAAAGAAAAGGAACCCGTCAAACAAATATCAAACGAATAACCTAATAAACTAATGAATAGATACATACCACTTGTCGTAAAACAATAAAATGTTTTTAATAATGAGTAGAAAAAGTTAAAAAAAATAAGCTCAGTTGTAAGGAAATTATATACAAAATAGTGACTTAAGGGACAAAATTTCAAAAAAAGTAACTTCTGAGTGACCAGCCTAAAAAAAGTGACAAAGTTACTAAAAAGTGACCAACTTCTAGCCCTGCAAATAGCTTGGCATCTTTTTTGACTTGTTTTGTCACAGATTTCACTGGAACCCAATCTGTTTGATGATAAACGTTTCAGAAGCGACAAGTCATCTTGTCCTTCCAGCTATTTAATCAAAACGATCCCTTCTTAAAAAAGATTTGATGTATAGTATTATACATCTGGTTGGAAATAGATGGAATAAATCAAAGAATTTATCGTTTTTGTATTTCTATTGGAAACTCAACAGAATGTTCGACCGAATATTCAGCCGAATATTCGTTTGGGCGAATAGTTGAAAAAGTCAATTCGATACATTCCTTACGATAGTTTTTTTGGTTTTATCACTATCCGTTTTTATTACTTCTCGAAAAATTCGCGTTAGATTTTATCACAATTATCGTTTCGGTTTTATAACGCTTTTCAAATAAAAAAAATTGCATCAGTTTGAAAAATTTCTCAACGCCTTAAAATGTATTCATGAATATGAGGGGATTTTGTAGATGGTATTTATATAGTATTCTTAGAGTGAGCATATTTAATTAATTGAATGTTCGAAAACCATCTTTGAATAGTTGATTCATTTTCTAGACACAGCTCAGTTATGACTGAAAACATTATTCGGGGATATGAAATCCGTGAAAACAAATGAAATTGTTTCTTGAACGCATTGTTGCTGATGTGTTTCGATGAGAAAAAATGTTTCAAAGCGTTTTCTTCTTAATTTCTGTTGAATAATTCCTAAGTTTTGCCCAAATTCCCGCCGATTTTGTGTTGAAATTTATGGAATCAAATGCCCAAATTTGTCCCAAGTTAAGATAAAATAACTGCTAAAAATCAGCTGGCAAAAAAGTTAAGGATTATGATTATAACCTAAAAATATGACGTTCGTATGACGTTGTTGAAGAGTTGCAGTTGTCTTGATTATGAATTTCAATTCCCAAATCGAATCGTTTTCATATGGAATCAATACATTGAAGGCATTCTTGAAAGATTTTTATGTCTGAATTTCCACAGTGAACTTTGATGAAGGTACACTGGATTCTTTTTTTAAACGGTCTTATTTTACACGGTTTTATTTTAAACTACTTTTTTTAAACGATTTTCTCGAAATAAGACGATTTTTGAACATGTCAAAAACAGGTTCTACACATTCCCGCTTTTTGTCCAAACTACTCTTCGGTGGTGAATTGAACCGGACGTTACTTTTCGACAAAAACATGGGCCGGAATGGCCACTTAAAGACTCTGCGGAAGTTCCGGAACAACCGTGGCTTAGAACCCAAAACAAAACAATCCAAAACAAATCTTTGAGCTTCCTGGTTTCACTCAAATCACCTCAGAATGGTCTAACTGGTTGGAAATGATCGATTTACAGTCCAAGATGGCCACTTTACTTAAAATGAGTGATGACTTTTGCCCGGTTGTTTCGAACTTTTTTAAACAATTTCTGTTTTTGCACGAACACAACAATCGTTTGAAAAAAGAATCCAGTGTATTGATATTATCAATTGAGATAATAGCACTAATAGTTCTTATTAAAGTTCTGATTTGTCTTCTGTTCAGCGGAAAAATTCCTTCAGAAAATTTATAAATTGGCATAAAAACCATAAGCAGGCTCGGTTTCAAAGAAGAAACATAAATGATGTAGATTTTTCAGTTCAAAATATTCAATTTTCCCATACAATTTAAAAGGTAAAATTTTCTAATGTAAACGTTACTTAAAAATTCAGCAAAAAAATGATGGATGAGTCGATAAACAAAAACGAAGCATTTTAGACCCCAGGGTTTGAGAAATTCAAAAATGATCCCAAATCGAGTTAGTCTAATATTACACTTAAGCATCAGTCGAGTCGAGATTCCAAATAATTTTGATGTCAAATTTTTAAATTAAAATTTACAGAAAACGAGCAATAAGTTTTTTTTTGTTCCATGCTAGATTTTCTTGCCCTTTTACAATATTTTTTTTTGTAACCTTTCCAAACAAAAAAAGGTAAAATTTTCCTTTCTAGGAGAAAAGCTAAAAGTACAATTTGCCTTTGTGATAAGTGAATGAAAAAAAGATTATTTTTTTCAATAATTTCCGTGTAGCCGAAAAAAATAATCAGATAGTGTATTTAAGAATTTCCAGTTAGATTTCAAATACAATGTCTATTATTTAAAAAAAATATGTTGGACTGATTTTAACATTAAGTAAATACTTAACGATATTTTTTGTGAAAATCAAACGACATATTCGAAGGTCTATTTCATCATATTTATCTTGAAAATATGTAGCACAAATATTTCTGAAAAACGTGTTATGTTAACTTTATGAATTATGACTTTTAAAATATAAAACGAAAGTTGATAATTTTTTAAGGTCAAATCTACGTGTAAAATCGCTAAAAAAATCTTTTCAAAAGAAATTGAAGGTTTATATATTCACACATTTTATGGATAATGTATTTTTGCTATGCTATTTTCTCCAAATGTACACAAGCCGGTTCCAACAAGACAGGAGAAGAAAGCGAGGGTGTTTACACAATTCAACCAGGACAAGGATAATGATAATCAGGAAGGAACACGGATTGTACGACGACAAATTTGCTCTTGATGAAAGCACGATAGAACACGGAGATGTTTGTCATGCATATCAAATCAGTCACTGGCGCTATCAACAGCCAATCTCCTGATCCTGGAATGGATGAACCGAGTGAAATTTTAGCTCTACATTCAGAAACATAAAGGGAGTGTTCGAAATTAAATTTTCATCCAGCATAACTTACACAATTTTTATTTAAAAACTCATCGAAACAGATTTTTTTAATTTGTTGAAATAAAATTATTTGTAAGTACCCACTTGCACGATATACTGAAATTATTTGTTTCTTTTTTGTCTTTCAGATGCAAAACGAAATACTACTTTGTTTCAAGTGAATTCTGATTCTGAGAACAATCCTCCAAAAAAATATGTAATCAAATTAAATCAAGTTTCAAATCAGCAACTTCAAGTACCTACAAAATCATCACTGTTCGAATGATCTGTAGATAACACCTTTCCGCCTAATGGAAACAAATAAACGTGAGTTTGAGTACAGGGGCAAAAAATCGCCCCCAAATTCAAAATCACTGAGGTGCTAAATTATTTTTGACATTTCTCACCACACAATCAAGGCTACCGCAAACGGATTCAATTTTTTTGCAATAAAGGTTGCGTACAAGCGCGCCGAGAAGAACAAGTGGCTGCAATACAAGGTGTGAAGTGTGAAGGAAATAAAACGATTTTTACGATTATTCAAACACCGGACCCGACACTTTGAAGATGGCATCAACGCATCTTCGTAACTACTTCAATTATCACCCATTCTCAATCACTGTCTGGGTACTGAGACAGACCTAACCCAACTTAAATAACAGTCAAACCTCAGTCCAGAGGAATTGATCCGAAACGGGATGATATGAACTGATCGTGTGAAGAGTGCCGCACCTTATCAAGTTATAATCACTCGTAAAAATCTGGAGAACAGTTGAACTTTTCGGTTTGGATCTTTTTAGCGGTGCAGTCAATGAAGTTGTTTGATTCTTTTTCAGGATAGGTTGGATGTGAAACTTAATGCTCTCAAAGTTCTACTAAACCCCATGGTATTTTTTTTTATCTTCTATTTAAATGTCCTTTGCTATTTGAAAAACCAGTGGATTTTTCTCTTAACTCCTATCAGTGTAACTTTGAGTTATTAATTTTTTTTCCTATAAGAGTAGCTATCCACAAATTAAGCCATTATAAAATACAATAGCTAGAAATAAAATCGTTCAAAAAGGGAATGGTTCTGAGTAATGAGGGTTGAAGTTATTTACATTGATCATTATTAGGTATTCCATGGAATAACATTTTGGGATAAAAATTATGCTTCACTCAGATAAACTCTTATCCATGGAAGCGTAATCGGATCTGCTGATTGATTCAACCACAGCTTTTTCAATGTTTCGGTATCGGGTTCGTTTGAACTTGACGCGCTATTTGAATATCTAAACAATTCCACCTTCAAAAGAAATCAAAGTTCATCTCCGCGGTTGTCCGCTCATGCAGCTCTGTTTTGTTGCATTCACATTAATTGGGTAAAGTTCATTAGCAAGTAAACAACGAGGATTGATTTCGTTACCATGGTCTTTGGACTGACTCACGTTGGTTTTATTTTTATTGATTTTTTTAAGCTTCTTCCAAAAACTACCACAACCGGCAATGTATTTATTTGAGGTTATTTTCATGTAGATATTCATTGCCCAATTTGTCAATTCAATTATGGCTTTCTGATGGAACGCGTTAATTCCGGGGTTATTGGAAGGAAATTTGCACATCGATATATGTACATTTCTTGTCCTTGCATTTTTAAATAAATATTTTCTTTCAAATATCTAGGAGAGTGGGGTAAGCTGATCGTGAGAAAATTATGTCAGGGACGATTTCTGGTATCTTGCAAATAGAATGTTTGGTGAAAGAATTCAAAATTTTGACTTGGAGTTACGGTTCGAATTCATAGCACAATTTTAGACTCCTTTGGCTTGGTAAAATACTATCACATTTGATCATCATTTTAATCACGATTCTTGAAACACAATTTGGAGTCGCATTTGCGCATTTTTCTCCAATTCATCAGCAGTATTAAGTACCTAGTAGTCATACAAGCTGAAATTCATGTACTTACTAACTTACTTAATGTTCCCGCGCCGATCCTTCGGTGCATAGGGCCGTGCTAAAAGACCTCTACTGTTGACGATCCGGAGCCAGCGTCTTTACCTGGTCCCAGTCAAGATTTTCGTCGACAGTTCGGATTTCGACGGCTAGGCTTAGCCGCCTCGAGTTTCTGGGTCCGCCTTTTCTCCGATGTCCCTCCCGATTCAATTCAAGCGCCTCTCTGCAAATCTCCACTTACGTTCCCGAATCTCGATTTCTAGCGCCCTTTGATGACACCGGCGATGTAGTTCCTCATTTGAGCGGTTTACCACCACCACACCACCCGGTACCACCATCAATGTTATCTGGCTTCCAAGATACTGGAAGCACTCCACTTTCTCAACTTGTTGCCCAGCAACCACGAAATTGGAAGGATTTCCTGTGTTGATCTCCATCGACTTGGTCTTTCCGATCAACGAACACCAGTAGAAGAGAGTACTGGAGTTTGTTGATTTGTTCCAGTTTATTCGCAGCGTTGTGATGTGGTCCACACATGATCGTCCGGATCGGAATTCAGTTTGTTGCCGTCGGAGTGTAGCGTGGATTTTCTCCTGGATCCTGTTCAGTTACCAGTCAGGTCTCCTTTATTCGGGACCTTTACGAGGATACCCTGCAACCAGTCGGCCGGGAAGGTCTGGGATACTCCAGATATCAGCGAAAAAATGGTGCAACATTTGTGCTGACAAGGCAGGGTCGGCTTTAAGCATTTCAGCAGGGATGCAATCGATCCCAGGCGCTTTGTTGGATTTCATGCTTTTGATTGTCGCTTCTATTTCAGCCAGTGAGGACGCTTCCGAGTTGACGCCATTAATGCGACTTACAGTTGGCGTTACTGGTTGCGAGTTCTGTTGGCAATCGCTATTCGTGACTCGGAAGAATTGTTCGGAGTGTTCAGTTCATCGTTTGAGCTGATCTGTTCGATCGGTCAATAACCGACCTGCTCAATCTTTCAGCGGCAATCTTGCATTAGTCCTCGCACCACTAAGGCGGCGAGAAATGTCATAAAGCAATCGGATATCTCCATTGGCGGCGGCTCTTTCTCCCTCTTCGGCTAGGGAGTTTGTCCAGGCTCTCTTGTCTCGTCTACAAGCTCGTTTAACTGCCTTTTCCAGCTCCGTATAACGTGAGCGGGCGGCTGTTTTGGCTGACCCGTTACATGCCTGCTCAATTCCGACTTTCGCCTTTCTCAGATCATCGACCATCCTCCAAGTTTCATCCGACATCTATTCACTTCTTCTTCCACAAACTTTACCGAGAGAACCATGGCTCGTCGTAATAAAGGCATTCTTGATTCCACACCACTGTTCTTCGACTGTTCCGTCTGTCGGCAATTCTGAGGCTCGGGACTCTAGGCATTCAACGTACGCCCTTTTCGCCTCTGGATTCTCCAACCGGCGGACGTCATATCGACACCCGACTTTCTCCTCACGCCGTTGGACACGCGCAACTCTCAGTCGTATCTCGCCAAGGACGAGGTGATGGTCAGCTGCAATGTCTGCGCTTCGTTTGTTGCGGACGTCAAGAACGCTCGGCTTCATCTCCACTTTCGGCTGATGCAGATGTGGTCAATTTGATTTTCTGCTCGGTCATCTTGGGATACCCTAGTGACCTTAAGTATGTGCTGGTCGATGGGGGAAGAGCAATCCACCGATCACCATGTTGTTGTTGCCACAAAATTCTTCTGACAGCTCCTCGTTTTCGCTCATCTGTCCTAGATCATGGCGCCCCATGATGCGCTCAAAATCTTGATTGTCGGAGCCAATCTTTGCGTTGAAGTCGCCCAAATGGATTCGAATGTCACCCTTCGGAATTTTCTCAACCACGCTGTTCTGTTGACTGTAAAACTGCTCTTTCTCCTGCGAATCGGCAACGCATAACACTGGACCATTGTAAGGTTTCTAACCCGTGTTTTAAATCTGGCTAAGATTATTCTTTCGTTTATCGGTTCCCATCTTATAAGGGCCGCATGGGCCTGCGGGCTTAACAGGAAACCAACTCCTCGTTCCCGAATAGCATATTCTCCTCGTGTGCCAGAGTAAAGCAGAACTTGCCCGGACTGTGTCTTGTGTACTCCTGTGTTAGGCCAATAAACTCCACTCAGTCCCAGAATTTCAAGTTTGATGAGGCTAGCTTCTCTAGCGACTGGTGCCAACTTGCCTTGTTGGGCAAGGGTTAAAACGTTCCAAGTTCCAATTCGTGTCCGTGTTTTCATGCTAAAAGTCGTCGTCAAAGTTCCAGATCGGTCATTTCTTTCGGATTCCGTAACAAGTTTATGAATCGGGAGCAGTAGGTTGTTAGCCTAAAGTCCATATCCCGCGATGGGGCTGCCATGGACTTAGCTGGCGGGAGCCGCATTTCATAAATTCAGCCGCTTGCTGCAAGACAGTCGCTGTTTGAGCCACCCCTGACCTAGAGAACAGACGCGTGCGGCCACCTTCTCAGTCTGCATGCGACCAAAGCATCCACCGGGGTTGGGTACCCGATCTCCGCTTAGGTTACTCGCATCCCAGCCGGCACCACGGGGAGGTTGAGATAGCAGTTGTAGATAAGAGGTGATATGACCACTATGGGGTTTGTGTTGCACACTACCCACCATTTGACGCCAAAACTAGACCAAAAAGTCTTGAAAAAAGGAACTTTGCCGGTCATTCGATCCCACGATCATCCCGTAATAGTTTGGCCAGATTTGGCGAACTGTCATTACAGCAAAGTCTTTTAAGTATGGTATGCAAAGAAAGGGGTCCAGTTTGTTCCGGAAAACCTTAACCCAGCCAACTGATAACTAAAAAGATGGACGAAGAAATGCCGCCTAATGAGTGTTTTTTTTTTTTTTTTTTTGTAGCGGCCCACCACACTCCCCCACACCAAAAGGCTCAATTGAGCCCCCTGGTAATGGACGCTACTGTTCTCAGCATGTCTGGCAGCAAGGAATAATAAAAGTTAACGCGAACAAATTTTAATCATGCTGAGAACACAAAATTGTTTAATGTCGTGCGAGGAAATGTATTATTTAACTAAATTGACAACAATATGAATCTCAATGGAAAATAATTTCCTTTGAAGAGATTCATTATACTATATTTACTATTACACTAATTATATTTACTAATTTTATCAAGTTATGTTCAATAATGGAGGTTTTGAATATTTTCATTTGAGTGTAGATTATCATAGATATATATAACAGTTTGCAAATCACAGAGTTCAGATATTGGAAGAACGTTATGCGTTCTTAAAGAGTATAGCTGAAAGGTAGGGAATAACAAAGGGAGTTTTAAGATGTTTTTCAAGCATCTATTCTGGAGCGTTTGAAGTTTCTGTAAGTGAGACAAAGAAGCTCTTCCCCATATCATAACAAGGTAGTTCAAATGAGAGTGAATAAGCGCAAAATAAAATTTAAAGAGAACATGTTGGGGAACAAAATTTCTCAGTTTCCAAAGAACACCGCAAAGAGGAGTAATTTTTTTTTCCAGGTGTTCAATTTGACGATTCCATGAAAGAGTTTCATCTAAGTATCTAAGTCTTTTATGACTGTATCTTTTAATAAAACTTTGATCGGTGGACACTTTTCATTGGGTTTGTTCGAGGATATTAACCTAACAGCGTTTAAAATGGACTCAGTTTTAAGCTCGTAGCCAAAAGTGCCACATGTTTTGCGTACAAGTTCTTGTGTATTTTCTCCATTTTTGTATGGCATTCCGAAGATCATGAGGTTTTTAGAAACAGCTTCCCGGTTAAATCGGTCGAGGTTTACTTCTAATTTAAGGACCTGATTAGAAAGATTTGAATGCTTAGATTTGAGGTCAGTTACTTCTTTTTCAAGAGCATCGTTTCGGAGTTTTATGTCTTTGAAATCAGTCTGAATTTCATCGAATTTCGTGGACAAAAATTCCTGCGAAGCCTCTATCGCAGTAGTAACTGATCTCATATCTGTTTTGATTGAGGTCAATTCATGTGAAACCACATTATAAACGGTCGTTTCAATTTTAGTATGGATATTTTCGATAATAGTTTCATGATCTTTCCGTAAACTTATTATTTTGGCGTAAATACATGCACAGTTGGCATCGCAAAAGTATTGCTGCGCTTTCATTTTGCGAGCTGCACTGCCAATCAAATTTTTGCACCGAAGATGAACGCTCTTGAAACAATATGCACAAGTAAGTATTTTATCAAGATTATTTTCAGTATTATTACACTCTATACAGATAACTTCGTCATCACATTCCATGTTCGCCATCGCCATAATACAACGATTAAAAGCTAAAAGGAACTAACTCGTTTGATGAAACGCACAACTAAAGCTAGAAATTATTAAAATTAAGAAATAAGAGACTTATAAATTTATTTTTAATAAATGCACAACTAAAACTAGGATTATTTAAGAAAACAACACAATAAATATTAAAAAGGAAAGACTGTTATGAAAAGAGGAACAAAAATTTAATTAAAAAAACCCTAAGCTATCTTAAATTATATGTATGTACGGAGATGAGAACTATTTAATTAAAAGCGTTATTTAAAAGGGTTCAATGTCAAAATCGCAACTCAAATTAAATTTTAAGGACAAAGACAAACCTAAATAATGTGTGTGTACGAAATTAAAGATAATGTAATTTAAAGCGCTTGAAATAAAAAAAAATTGATTACATAATATTAAACGCACAAAAAAAAAATCTAATAAAAATCTAATTTTAAAACAAAAGAAAAATCATTGCTTTCCAAAAAGAACAATTTTCAAGTTTATGTTGCACTGTGTACGACTATCAAGAATACAAGTGACGAGTCACCATTAAAACCAGCACACGCTAGTTCCAACAATGTGTGCTACTGACGGAAGCAACAATACTTTCGTACCTACTCATGTGCGCTGGCTGCGTTTGCCTAATCTTCACCGCTAGCGATCGAGATTGACTAACAAGCTAGCAAGTGTAAGAAACACAACCCTTTGAAGTGCGCTAATAACAGAGACACACACTTTCGCACTACTTGCAAGTGCCCCGAGGTTGGCCAAATACTACACCGCTCAGCGACGAGATTTACTAACAGCTGAGCAAATGATAGAACCACAAGAAGTTGAACAGCGGCAGTTTTTTTTACTCAGATAGACCGACAAACGGTGGACGCATGCAGATACGGTTGAGATATATGCTTGGTCAACGATTTGTTGCTGTGCAATATACTCTTGAGAATGTTAGTTGTGAAAAGTAATAAGAAAGAAAGTTCACTTTACTCACCAACCTAGAGGAGTGACTTTCAATACACAGCTCACTACACGAATGCTTGGGGTATGTTTTTTTTTACGTGTTACGGCACAAAGGAAAACTCAATTTTAACACATTTAGGACAATTTAAAGTAGAAAATCATAGTACGGTTTTGCACACTGAACACTAAATAACGCCACTTAAACTCATCACAGATTAAAAAATACGTATTTCTAGTAAATATTTCAATAAAACTGCGGGACAATAAAACAAGACGGTCGATCAAAAACCAGCGCTGCCAGAAGAGTGAAGTGTGAAGAGTGAAGAGTGTTACAGGAAAAATTCAAGTATTCTTTCAAAACCGTAACGAATAATTTTATTCGTATTTTTTCTTAAAAGTATGAAGAAAACGCCACCTTTGTATAAAAAAAAGATCTTTAATTCAAAAATAAATAACTGAAATATAGGCAATTGTGTTAATAGCTTGAAATATACAAGATAGGCTATTCCGCTCTCATTAAGCGTATTGGCCCCGAAAAATAGTTATGGAAAGAACTGGAAAATGTATGGAACTTTTCAGAAATTCAAATTTTTCTACAAATTGATAATCAACAAAATTATGAGAAAATATGCACTGATGCATATTAATATTATTAATAGATACGTACCGAATATTGATCCTTTCAACTTTTGAGTTTTTAAATAGAAATTCAAAAGCGATCATTTCAATTTCCTTCCATTTCTTCCATATAAATGCCACTCATGTTTTAAGTTGATTATAGAATCCGAAAAGTTTAAACGATATTTGGGCCATCCAGAAAAATAAATTAATAGCTACAACGATACACCTATGATATTTTTCTGGAACCATAACTGTTAGATGATTGCGTAGCTTTTTCAACATAAATTTTTGATATTTTATAAATTATCCAACATCATTTAAAAAATTTGACAATGTATAAATTATAAAAATAAACTAGCTGACCCGGTGTGCTTTGCTCCACTTTCCAAAATTCAATTAAATTTGTTAAAATAATTAAAATTCAGTTTTATTGCCTAGACTGCGTTTCAAACCAAATTTCAACATAATTTAGAAGCGAATGCTTTAAAAAAAAAGAAAGAGCAGCACCTGAAGTTTCCAATTACAGTTCAAAGATGTTTTAATAATATTTTCTTAAAATTGATCTCTAGATTTGTTTTTCAAGATCTGAAAATTTTACTCCGTGTTTATAAGCTTCAAAAAGTTTATAATGATGTCAAAATGTATGTTTTAATGATATAGGCTTCCAGTCCTTTCCCTCTTGCAATGCAAGAAGTGCTACTATTAAATCATTTTTTGTATCTAAATGACGCAACATTTCGCATTATTTGTCTCATAAGTTTTCAAATTATGCCAAATATAATATGAATAAAGATCTTCTTTCCAACTCAACCCAGAAATAAATAAGGGTCTCAAATTTTTCCTATGCAAACAACCTCTCTTCCTTTTGCTCGATAAATTCTCTGATTTCCTGATAAGTTTTCAAGCTGTACAAATGAGGTAGGGATCAAGAAGAAAAAAATCACATCTAGGCTTCATAGCGCCACCACGTGCATCGAAAATATGCTTGGTTGAGAAAAACGCGCCCAAATGTTCCCACAAATCAGTATGCTATGCCATGGCTACTATTCTCTAACGACGTCTGTTCGCGACGCCTCGATCATGGAGACGAAAAAGAAACCGCCCGGCGCTCAAAGGAAGAAAACTTCTGAAAAATGGAAGCCATGACTTTAATTTCATTCAAATTATTACAAATTTAATTATTACGGACAATTGAAGCGACTTTATGTTATTTTTATTCGATATAGGTAAACCGATGCCTACAAAATATTCTAAAAATAATTTCCTTCGAATCGTTTCGGCCATTTCGGAGGAGTAGTACTACAAACACCGTTACAAGAGAATTTTATATAATAGATATTCGGCCTATTCGATCGAATACTTAGCTCAACAATTCGGTGAGCCGGATATTCACGCAAACAGTTAATATGAAATCAGGATTCGATCGCATAATGCATAGTAATTAACCAGTTAATCAAATAATGCATAGTAACGAAACTACTGCAAAAATTTCAAGCAGATTATATGGACGTCCCTTTTTCTTGTCCTTTGATTCAGAATTTGGAAGCTCCCGTGTATGAATTTCCGTTTCTATTCGATGCATAGTAAGATAATTATTGCAGAAACATTGAATAATTAATAGGAACGACCCTTTTTGCTGACCCCTGCCCCAAAATTAGACTTCTGAAATCTACTGCCCGTGCTGTGAAACTCTCATGTACTTGTTTTCATCACAATCCGATGTATAATCATGACAATATCACGATAACAGTTAATATTTCATATGAATGACCTCTTTTTCTGATCCCTGATCCAAAATTGAGCACCTGCAATAAATTGCCCATCTTTCAAACCTCCTGTGCACAAAATTTGATCTCAATCTGATGCGTAATCACGGCAATATAGCAAAAATAGTGAACTATTTATAGTGACGATCCCTTTTGCCGATCCTCGATCCAAAATTTCACACCTGAAAACAATTAGTCGACCTTTAAAACTCCCATGTGCAAATTTTTACTTCAATCCAATGTGTATTAGCCTCAAAATCGCAAAGATGTGAAAAATTCATATAGACGATCCCTTAGGTCGAACCCTGAAAAATCAATTGCTCCTTCTTCAAAACACCCATGTGCAGATTTTCATCTCAATCCGATGCATAATGACGACAATATCGCAAAAACAGAGAAAAACTAACATGGACGACCCCTTTTTTGGACCACGATCCAAAACTTGATACCTGTAATCGATTGCCTTTACTGTAAAACTCCCATGTGCCAATTTTCATTACAATCCTACGCACATTCCAGAAAATATTGCAAAAACTGTGAACAAATAATATGGACGACCCCTTTTACCGACCTCTTACTGAAAATTTGTAACCTGAAAGCAATAGAGCGTCCCTCAAAACTCATATGTGGAAATTTTCATATCAATGGAATGTAGAATAACGCCAATATTTCAATAACATTAAAAGGTTGATATGGACGACCCCTTTGGGCGACCCCTGATCCTAAATTAAAAACCTGGAATTGATTGCTCGTTCTTAAAAAAAAACTCTTGTGCTTATTTTCATCACAATCCGATGTATAATACCGCCAATATCGCAAACACATTATACAATTGATATGGACGACCCCTTTGGCCGACCTGACCTTAAATTTTATGCCTGGAATCGATTGCTTGTCACTCAAAACTTCTATGTGGAAATTTTCGCCTCATTCCAATGTATAATAATGCCAATATCGCAAAAACATCAAACAGATTATATGGACAACCCCTTTGGCCAACCCCTATTCCTAACTTTTATATATAGAATCGATTGCTTGTCCTTCAAAACACTCATGTGCAAATTTTTATTACAATCCGACAAAAAATAACGTCAATATCGCGAAAACAATATTTGTCTTGTATGGACGACCCCCTTCAGAAGGGGTCATTCGAAAATCTGAAAACGTTTTTCATCATTCCTGGTCCTAATGAGCATCCATGCCAAATTTCAGCTCCCTAGCTCTTAAGATGGCTGAGTCTATAGAGGACAAACAAACAAACAAACAAACCCACAGAAATTGCTTTTTTTATATATAGATATAAAATTGCCTAATGATGCGTAATAAATGTAAAAAATTAAACGAGTTATCCTTTCCGTCTTATCTTTTATAACAAAGAAGTTATGAAACAAAGAAAAAAAAGTGCACTATGATTCTCCACTCTGCCCTTCCTATAATAGCCAAACATTGTCTAAACTGAAATAGCATACTTACATTTACACTTTGAAAGGTTTATGATTATTGTTTTTAGAAAAAATAGTGAAGTAAGACTTACCAGCCAATTTTTTTCTTCGCCACGCTCGATATGGCTCGATTGTTCCTGGTGTTTAAGCGTTTGTGGCACCCAACAGGACACAAGATTGAGTTCTTCGCTGACGCTTTTTTTTTTTTCAAGGTTCTTTTGGTTTTAACATGGGATCTTTGATTGCATCGTTACCGGACACTTAGCACAAACATTCGATTTATAAAGTCGCGCTTACACTTAATCTTGAAATCATCCATCTCTCAAAATACAGTAATTTATATAATTAAGTTTGCGTTTTATCACTTATTACTAACAGGTTTCATCGGATCAATAGTATTCACCACATATCATACATTAGTATGTTTTATTTCAGTACAACTTCAATACTAGTTTTCATATGACACCACATATTAATGTTAACCATTTCCCAAATACTAAGACAAGATTAGGAAAAAAAATGAAGTATTGTTTCTTAAACAATTTTAAAGCAAACACTGACGTGTTCTATCGACAACCTCCTGAATATACACCTCGGAAAACTCAAGCCAATGGGTCTTATTTTGACACAATACATACGGCTCTCGGCCGACGCGACTGGTCTTCAAAGATAAGGTGGTAACACTTTCATTTGGAGTTGTCACCAAAAGCGTTAAGGTTAAAATTTTCCAACTGTGGGTCCTGTTGATACGCGGTCTTGGGTTACGTCTTAGCTTGCAAATCATACAGTAAGAACTAGTTTTCTAGGCCATGCCTGAAACCAGTCTCAACCCGATCGGTTCCATTCTGTTGTCACGGTTAGCAAGGTTTGCATCCATAATCGGATACTGTTTAACGGGTGCTTCAAACTGATCAAATGTAAAATTGAAGGGAATGGCCGCCGATGGAGAAGAGGCGGTTGAAATGGGTGATGAAGCAAAGGAATCGGCACTGCTTGCTATGGATTCCCGTCTGGATGGATTGTAGGAAGGACCAAGGGCAGCCATAGCTTCCAGTACACCGGCATCAGCAGCAGCAGTGAAATACTTCTTTGCCATACTGCGACTCCTACGGAGCCCACCAAGTCCTCGAGCATAATACACCCCCAGATTGTACATGGCACCGGCGTGACCCAGGGATGATGCCAGGTGGAAGCACTCCATAGCCTAGCGGAGAAATTAAATCAAAGGTTAAATAATGACGATTTTAAATCGACAAAATTTGATTCAAACTTACCACCCTAGCGCTCTTTTTGACGCCGAATCCCTGCTCATAGCAGATGCCTAAATTGAAGGCTGCTCCAGCATGCTGATGGCTGGTGCCCAGCTTCAAGTGCGAGACTGCCGTCTGATAGTCACCGGTTTCAAGGCTCTGAACGCCCAACTGATACTCGATCTCTCCGATTACATTCAAAAGGTTTTCCATAGCCGATTCTACGGTAGGTGCTGGAGGTTCCTGTTGTTGGCTTTGCTGGACCTCAGTCTTGCCACTCAAATCGATTTCGTTGTTGATGCGAACTACCTGCTGCTTCTGGACAGCGGGGAAGTTTTCGAAATCGAACTCCGCCAACCGACTAACCTTGGCCGTCGGAATCGGAACCCCAAAAAAGGTAACCAGCTGTTGCCCTTCATTTGCAGTTTTCGAACCTTCATTTTTAGGAATTGGTTCAATCGGAGGCGATGCCGGAAATTGGAAACAGCGGCCAAGCTCCTGGCGACCAAGCTCTCCCGGAAGTCGATGGGCAGCCGAGATGAGGTACGGCAAGCACTTGGGACCATCCCATTTATGATTGCGCCGATACAGGCAAACCAACTGGCTCGTGTACCAACCGCAAATGATGGCACTTGTCTAAGGGAGCGGATAAAAGAGGAAATTAGTGGATAGTTTAAAATTTCTACTAGGTAATAGCAGCATAAAACCAGATACGATTTCTCATTTTGAAAGTTTTATCTTTTTCGTCACTTTTATATTTTTTTTTTCCATTTTTGAAATTGTTGTTGTATTAGATTTTTTTGATAATTTTTATTGTTATGTTACGATTTTATTTTCATATTTTTGTAATTGTTATCAGTTTATTATTTTGTCATTTTTGTTCTTTATTATTAAACTAAAGTTAATTTTTTTTTTAATATTTTTGGTGCATACCGCCCTTTATCAGTCTTGAAAATGTGTTAAAAGCCTCCCATGATAAGAGAAATCGTGGTATAAACAATCATGACTTCCCATTTCGCGGGGAATCAATGATTTTTGCAAAGTCCCTCTTATCCTCTGACGCGGCGCCGACTTCAGTAAATAAATAAAAGTCGCACTTACCCAGGTGATTGCCCCGATCCAGCTGTGCTCGCATTGCCAATAGTCCTTCTGCTTCCGGGGTCCTTCCTTCTCCGAATTGCTGGAACCCGTATCCTGACCCTGGCGGATCCGCTCTAGCCGCTGCTGACCCAAATTCAGCAGACAGTAGGACCCATGGGAAGGACCATTATTTTCCTCCACTGAACCGGACGACGAGCGATTATCCGCACAGATTCGCTCTCCGGTTGGCCACGGGCGCCGTACCTCTAGAATGGTTTGGGTCCGATCGCACACATCACGGATCCGCCGGGAAACATACTTCCACATCGAAACCGACCGCTTAACGGGGCACCGAGTTTAATTTTACCGAAATTATTGAAGCTCGTTTTCTGATAGCGACCTTGCGTTGCGCCACCATTTGCGTTTTTGTTTTTGTCCGCGAGGATTCGATCGCGAGGCGTTATGCGGGAAACTTTCACTCACGACTGTCAAGAAGAGGCGTTACGATTGATACGGGTGATGTTAGCCCAATTTGAAAAATAAGGTGGTTCAGAAAAGTCCTTTTATGTTTAATATTCATCGTTTTTATTACTTCGAATGAACTGGAACTACTTGTGTAAACAGAATTTTCATTTTATTTCTGGTATAATCGGCTTCTGAATGACTATTGACGAGAGCCAGTTTTCTCTTTTTTCCCCAGGAATTTATCAGTATCAAAAGTAATTTTAAATGACAAAAACGACAATTCCTGAGGCTAAAAACAAAATAGAAACTTTAAACGCCTTTAGGTTCCCCAAATCTAGTCTGATTGTGCTGAAATTTTCACATGACAGATTTTTGGGCCGTTCAAAATGTTTACCATTTAGGACCACGATGAAACCTGAACGGGAAAATAGCGAAGTTCGGAGTTTGGAATCTTATAAGTATATACTTAATTTGTGAATTGCTATACCCATTTTTCGGTTAAAATTACCGGATTTTTGATAGTAATTACAGACTTATCGGTAAAAAACACCGGATTTTCGGTAAATATTACCGAACTTTTTGAGTTTGTCTGGTAAAACTTACCGGTAATTCGGTAGTAATTACAGATATTTCGGTAAACTCTACCGATTGTTTGGTAAATATTATCCAACTTTTACAGTTTTTTCGGTAAAAATGATCTATATTCCTATTATAATTACGGGTATTTCGGTTAAAATTTCAGGAATTTCGGTTAAAGTTTGTAGCGTTATAATTAAGTATTTGTGATTATTAAATTTTGAGCGTGTAATAATTGTATTTATTTGAGCCAAAATTAACTGTTTAGAACTAAGAGTGTAACCTGTCAAATGAAAACACATGTGCACGTGAACAAAGAAAAAACAAAACAACATTGCACAGCTAAACAATTCACCGTTTCTGTTGGTGTGGCGTAAGCCGTTGCATACCGAAGCCGTAACCTTTAAAGGACCGGGTAGGTCCGCATCAACGGAAGGTGAGCGAAAACAATTTGGTTAAAAGCAGATCGAATAAACATCAATTATCTTTGTGCGATCTAACATTGTGAAAAGTATCGTAGTAGGTTTGGATTAAAAATGTCAAAGAAAATATATTATACATTGTGCATCCAAAATGTAAGCTTGTATTTCTACCCGTCCGGAAACCATAAGATAGGTTACCACATCTGGCGACGAGGATAAACCGGAAAAAACGGAACTGGTAAGAAAAATAAGTTTTCATAAAAAAAGTGTCTGCTTTCAGCAGAGTTTGGCGTAAGAGCCTGGTTGGCGTAAGAGCCTGGTTGGCGTAAGAGCCTGATTGGTGTAAGAACCTGATTGGCGTAAGAGCCTGATTGGTGAAAGAACCTGTTGGCGTAAGAGCCTGATTGGTGAAAGAACCTGTTGGCGTAAGAGCCTGATTGGTGAAAGAACCTGTTGGCGTAAGAGCCTGATACTAAAGATCCACTGCTTTTGGATACTCCACTGCTTTGCAGGGAATTGGCGTTATAGCCTGAGTATAAAGATCCGCTGCTATGCAGGGAATTGGCGTAATAGCCAGTTGGTAAAGATTCACTGCTCTAAGCAGGACACTCCGCTGCTATGCAGGGAATTGGCGTAATAGCCTGATTATTATGATCTGCTAGTTCAAAAAGAACATTCCACTGCTTAGCAGGGAATGGTGTAAAAGCCTGAGTTCATTTAATTGTAACGAAAACTATCCATAAGAAATTGTTAAAGGAAAAAACATATGTGTTTGAATGACAGTATACATTTGATACAATTACATTATACATTTATTTTCAGCTAAAAAAAATAGAAGGAATATGAAACTTGAATTGAGTCATTTTTCTGAGACATTTTCAAAATAATGTTTAAAAGGAAAACAAAAGCTATTTCAGGAAACACAGCATTATCTCAGGTTCGAGATACGATACGAAGTTACGGACAAATGATGACAAAGATCAATACGACTGGAATTCGAGAAAGATGAAGTGGCTCAAGTTGTACTCGTATTAGGATCATCACTGAAACCGGCAATTGCGCAACAAATGCAACCAATGTAAGCCTGACATATCTGATAGGTGAATTCGGTGAAGCTCATACCAGCCTCGCTCTGTAGCCGGCTCTGAACGGATGCCATCGACAGCATCGAATCGCGCCTTACAGTTGAAATAAGCTGAACAAAATTCAACTTCCGATATCAGTCGCCATTGTTGACCACCTGAACCAGTTTAAGCGGAGAGCTCTGGCCTTCTCTCACAAAAACTGCCGATGGTTCTCGAAAATGCGGTTAATTTGCGCTTCGATACAGTTCAAATTGTGCCACATCCAATCCGGATGAACATTAAATAAAAAATTAAAATTGTGTCGCAGCCTCGAGCAGCATGGCTTGACGTTTAGTCTGACGCTCACTCGGGTCCCCAATTTGACCGGTGGCACTACATGTCCTGTCGCTGACTGTGAAGCAGCCCTATGATGACCAACAGATTGCTCACGTTTTGAGTATCTGCGATGGGATCAAATCCAGCATAAATCGTTTGCGGACAGCTGCCGAGAGTGCTGCGGGCTTTGTGACTATTTGTAGCGGGAGAGAGAACACTGTGAGTCTCAACAATATTAACAGTTTTAAAACAGAGAACTACATATTTCAGGTAATTGGATATTCAACATACTTTTTATCAAATTAACAAATTGCTAAAAAATTCTCAACAGTTTCATGAGATATGACTTAAATGAGTTAGCCCAATTTCGTACTCCATACCATTTCAGGGGGTTTTCAACATTAATCATGGTCGACACAAATGGTCGATAAAGACTGAACAAAAATATGGTGACATTGAGAATAGTTTTCCAGGGGCTAAGAAAATAAGGAAATGGTGTTTTCAAAGTAACTTGATATTTTGGTCTCGAATGACTGTGAATAGGGTAGAAAAAATATTGACGAACCGAAATTGAGCAGAGTAAATTGATGTGCTTAAAAATAAATTGTTTCTGACGAAGGTACATTAAAGTCATTGTTAAAACTGCTAGTATGTAAATACTATACGTTCAACTTGGAAAGAAAGGCATCAGCATAGTTTAGATCTTCTGTAGAATGATTTTCTAGTCGATGCGTTTTAGTTCTTCAATAAGCACAGAAATAGTGAGCAAGAGATTCATGAGGAGTAATAAGCCAAGTAACACAGCAACTAGGTATAATGTATTGTCTACAGGAAAGAGGTAATGAAAGTATAGAAATTCTAAATGTAAAGCTAACAAACCGTTGACTATAATATTTTTGACGACTCGTAGAAAAACAACTATAGCAATGTTAATAATTATAGCATATTCAACCTTTAAGTTAATCGTGGAAAAGATTTGGAAAAGTGAATTCTTGGTTTGTATCACCTGTTAGATGCGAAACAACTAATCATCTAGTTCTTACAGGAAAGGAATCAGTCGCACTTGGTGTTGGGGAAACTGAAGCTACATCTAAACAGATGAATATTTTGTTGTTGAAATGAAATGAAATTTCCGGAATAAACTGCCCAAGTAACCATAAGCACTAAAAACTAGCACCAACTCTGCTCTAACATCAGCTATAGAGCTTGATTCTGTGCATCATATTAGCCCTGTGAGCCAGATTTGGCGAAATTAACTGCGGCTTTAGTGCAGAAACTGGTATAACCCTATAAAAGCACTGTGCTATGCTGAATTGATGCTATAGCGTTGGCGGGCAAAATGCTGGGAAAATGCAAATGGCGTTCAAATGAGGTACAACCATGCGGGTAAAAAAAAACTTCGATTTTTGTTTGGCTCCATTTTTTCTGCCATGATAATGAATTTGACTTATTTTGATATTCGCTGATGCATATTAAGGGGATCTCTCGGTTTGAATTTTCAATATTTTTATTTTTTATTTTTCGGGTGAAGATGACCTGGAATCGAACTCATGACATCCATATGGATCGGACATTTTTCAGTAACTCTGCTTGTGGACCTATCAGGTCCGCGTTAAATCTTTGAAATTAAAGTCCTATTTGAATCAAATTTCTTGCAACCGGTGCCCTAAATTTGCATTGATTCAGCATCAATCAATGCTAATGCTCTTTGGCCTAATGCCAATGTAGTGCTCAAATAGTGCAAAAAAGTATTTAAGCAAGCTTGTTTGATGCGAATTTAATGCTTAGAAAATATAGCATTTGTTATTCTGTTTTAGAGCTATGATGAATTTCTAAAGCATTGTGTAAAGCTGATGAAATGCTAGTTGCATTTTAAAAGAGTGGTATAATTCTAATTTCATGCAGCATAGCACTCTAAGGGCTGTTGTAATGCAAAATTGCACTTGGTATGCTGATATAGTGTAATTTAGCACTTGAATGCTGGAGTAAAGCTATAAAAATGCAAAGCTTTAGTGCTTATGGTTACTTGGGTGGTTTTGTTGAAGAAACAACTTTAAGAAGGAAGAATGTCTGTGTATCGTAAAAGTCATCCAATCAAACGCAGTATTTGAGATAAGTCCTTGTTCTCGTTTGTGGACCGTGAAAAAAATTTTCAAGTTGTGAAGGTTTCCAAATATTCGTTATCATGACAACAAACAAACGAAAGCGTCATACAAAACTCTGGGTTGATGCTACAATTCACCTTCGCTCCTCTATTTCCTTCATACCCTTGCCTGGATAGAAGGATCAAACGATTCATCAATTTTTTTCTTTGAATAAGAACTTCATTTAATCAATCGAAGATAGCTTTCAAGTAACGACAAGATAGGATAGCTAGAACTAAAGGTGGTTTCGAGGCTCAAAGTTATAATAAAAATACCGAATCGTTTGACCAAGAAATTATTTTCCGCAAAATGATACTAGCATCTTAAGGCTTTGAGTAACCTAGCTTTCAACGGAAAAATGAAAGAATTTGCTGCAATCATTGAAAATAGCTATGCACAACGGTAGCTCAACTACACCGATGAATCATCAATTCTTTCAAGCAAAAACGTTGAAACAAGAGGAGGATTAAGTAATTAGAGGGTAAATGGAAAACTGTTACAAGTTTACAAGTTATCAACAACTTGAACAAAACTTATGATGGAATTGATGATGAAACATGAACAACATTGATTTATTGTAACGGGGTTTGCAGTTCTCATTTATCGATAGATCCAAATCCAACTGAACGAGCAACTCATCAAGTGAGCAAGATTTGAAGAATAATTCATGAACCTGGAGATTACTATGAAAGTTAAAAGCGTTTTGTTTTGGCAAATCAATTGTAATATCACATCTATTTTTTAATTAATTTTAAAATTATATGAAAAACGAGATGTGCGATCTAACATTGTGAAAAGTATCGTAGTAGGTTTGGATTAAAAATGTCAAAGAAAATATATTATACATTGTGCATCCAAAATGTAAGCTTGTATTTCTACCCGTCCGGAAACCATAAGATAGGTTACCACAATCTTAACACCCAGGCAACGGTTTGCTGAACATCACGCTACAACATCCAGCCCCGAGGATGAACACGTCAAGCCAAACAGAGACTTGACTCAGCGGTTTTGAACTGACTAGACGTGTGTTGCCAATTTTAGTAGATTTAAGCTGTGACTGTGCTATTTATTACTAGAATTAACCAATTTTGATCCGTACTATCTTTTGTTCGTCATCATATTTATAAGAGTGCTGTTAAAAAATATATTTTATTGAGTGGTATGAACATAAACAAAGCTGCCCCCGTGGGGGCAGCGGCTACAGGTGAGAATGTTAACCTCAAACCAAAGCATATCCCAGACGACCAAGAGATGGTAGATAATTCCAATAAACCAAATGAACAACCAGAACAAGTAAGTCAAAATAAACCAGAACCAAAGAGAATATACCAAAGATTTAGTTATTGTGACGACGATAGTAGACCTTACAGAGTAATCATAGAAAATACTGACTTAGACAACAGAAAATACGTCAATAGATTACAAATAGGAATACTACTTAACCAAATAGGATTTGATAAATGTATCGACGATATTAAAAAGACCGGACGCAACAAAGCTACTGTATATGTTGGAAACATGAAAGATGCCAACAGACTGGCTGACTGTCAAAGTTTACATCTAAAAGGTTATAAAGCTTACATTCCTAAAAAATTCGTCACCGTAACGGGAGTTCTTCGTGATATTCCAATAGAATTGGAAATAAATGAAATTTTTGAGAACGTGATAAGTGATGTCAAAGTGGAATCTGTGTTTAGAATGACAAGGAAATTCAACGAAGAAAAAATCAAAACCAACAGAGTAGGTATAGTGTTCAGGAGCAATGTATTGCCAAGGTTTGTACGTATGTTTTCTGTGATTAATCGAGTCGAACCATTTATACCACGTCCCGTTATCTGTTTTAAATGTCTTAGGTACAACCATATGTCTAAAAACTGTAAGAGTTCCGTACTAAGATGTAAGAATTGCACTGCCGAAGCAACAGAAGACCACGAGCCTTGCTCAAGGAAATCATATTGCTTCCATTGTAAACAAGAGGGCCACATTACGACGGACAGGAATTGTCCCCGTAGGAAAAAGGAGTCGGAAACGCAAATACTTATGGCAAGACGAAACATCACATATCAAGAGGCGAAAGAATACTTCAACATCCCAACAGTCAACCAATTTGATGTACTCAGGAATGCAGAAGAATACCCTGTGCTACCGGAAACCTTTGCTCAGGTGTTAGTTAAAGGGACTCAGGGCCGATCAACAAAAAAAAATAGTGAAGCTTCTTTAATCACAAAACCAAATTACCAAAAACACAACAAAATATTCACAAATAGTAGAAAAAATAAACCAAACGAAACAGTAGAAGAAGAAGCTGGAGTAGCTAGCTTGTTAGGGTTATCTAGACGAGATTTTTTGAAAAAGAGGAGGCTTGAGGAAGAAGAGGAAGAACACAATAACAAAAGGACTGTAAATAATCATCGTACTTCGGAAGCAGAAAAACTTAGACACGAAATACAATCACAATCAGTGTTAAAGCAAAACTACGAAGTCATGATCGCAGGTATAATACAAAAGATTGCAAAGATTCTTCAGAATCACGGCATAGCAGGAGAAGAGATTACAGCCAGCATTGTTGGGGAGTTGAAAAACATTGCTGAAAGCCATAGTGATGGCACATAAACAAACACAAACATGGATACAAAATTTAAAATTCTACAATCAAACATTCAAAGTTTATCAAAAAACAAAAATGAACTCATCCACGAACTAAATACAAATAAATTTGAAGCCGTACTTTTAACAGAGATATGGGTAGATCCAAACCATCTTACAACAAAACGATATTCCATTTCAGGATATCATAATATTTTAGCACCACGTGAAGATTCTTATGGAGGAGTGGGAATTTATTTGCGTGATCAATTTCACTTTACTAGACTGAATTTAACTACAACAGAAAAGTTTGAAACATTAGGCATAACATTGACCAAGTTAGACCTTGTGTTGGTAGTTGTCTATGTAAATCCTCGCATAAACGTACAAGAACTTAAAACTTGCATGACAATTCTCCTACAAGAACTCAGCAATTACAGTAAAGTTGTCATAGGTGGAGACTTTAATAGCCACCATGAGCTATGGGGATGTGAAACAACCCAAGGAAAAGGTAGAGTAGTACATGAAGCTATCGTTGACTCAAACCTCGTGTTGCTTAACACAGGTGATAAAACTTATATCCCTGGAATAATCAATCAAAATTTCAGTGCAATTGATCTTTCTTTATGTTCAGCAAACTTGTACAACCTCACAAAATGGTCAACTCAACCAAAATCCTTTGGAGGAAGCGGACATCTTTTTGTAGTAATATTACTTGAACTCCAATGGAGTAGAAAAATTAAAACTTATTATGACAGAAAATCGATTAGAGAACAAATTGCCAAAATACAACATTGGGAATTTGAAAATCTTCAAGAACTCTCAGGAAAAGCCAAAATGATATTAAAAAATAATAAAAAAACAAGTGATTATACTGCAAAATATTACTGGAGTGCTGAATTATCCACTCTATATGCAGAAAAACAAAGCGCATTAAAGAAATACCACGAATGTTGCAACAGCATAAATTTAATTGAGTGGAAAAAAAGCGCAGCCAAGTTCCAAAAAGCTAAATTAAAGCATATAAGAGAGAAATTGCAAGAACTAGCAGGTTCAATAGATCCACTTAACATGAAACAAAACTGGAAACTTGTGAGAGGTTTAAAAGCTACACCAGTAGTTAATATAAAAAACAATCCTATCAAAGAACAAAAACAACTGGCTAGCGAATTTTTACTGATTAATTTCGGAGAAAGTAGTAGAGAAGCGACAGCACAACCACATGAAAGTACCAGACATTGCATAATAGACTTAGCTAAATGGACTTCCATAATAAATAAAAAACCGAAAAGATCTTCCCCGGGAACTGATCAACTAACATATGATATGCTTCGAATGTTAGATTGGAAAAGTACGACAAAAATCATAGAATGTTTGAATGAGATGTGGAGAAAAGGATGTCTCCAAGACCATCTCAAAGAGATAAAGATCATTCCTATACTCAAACCAGATAAACCAGCAAACGAAGTTACTTCCTTCAGACCGATAGCGTTACTTTCTACCATCACAAAAACACTAAACACAGCAGTGCTAGAGGATATCAATAAAACTCTTCATTCCTCCAAAATACTACCTGATACTTCCTTCGGTTTTAGAAAAAATATGTCCACAGAAAACTGCGTGACATATGCCACAAATTTTATAATGGAAAGCAAAAGAAAGGGAATGACGGTAATTGGAGTATTTTTTGACTTCAAAAATGCTTTCAATTCAATAAACGTCAGCAAACTGAGAAATATAATGACGACAAATAACTTCAGTCCCGATAGTATCACGTGGATCTACAATTTTCTAGTAAATAGAAAAACTATTATCCACACAGAAGAAGGACTAGTGGAACATGTAGTTTCAAGTGGACTACCACAAGGTGATGTTCTATCCCCCACTCTATTCAACATCTACACCTCAAGCCTCCATGAGACTAATCTAGACCCTAACGAAGCAACACTTCAATTTGCGGACGATTTTCTCAAATTGGTTAGACTTAAGAACGAAAATCAAGCAATACTGAAAATGCAAGAAAAAATTGAAGTATTTGTAAGAAAAGCCACAAACCTTGGACTCGTCATAAACTGCACCAAAACAAAAGCTATGATCTTCAAAAACAGTGCGAAGGTTCTTAATCTTAGAATAAACGGAGAAATATTAGAAACAGTTAGAAGTTATAAGTACCTGGGTATAACCCTAGACCAAACACTAAGATACGGCATGCATATAAAAACAATGATCGACAAAATACACGATAGACAGAAAATGCTCAAGGTCATCGGAAGCATAAAAAGTGGAGCAAACCCCCAGGTTATGATGCTATACTACAAAGCTCTGTATGGAGGTTTTCTCAATTACGGTTCAATATTCTATGGAGGAGCTAGCAAGACTTACATTGAAAAACTGGAAGTAACTAATAGACAATGTCTTAGAATAGCTACAGGTTGTTCCAAATCAACACCTTTGAACACACTAGCAGCAATAGCAGGAGACCCCTATACCTTAAAAGGATCTATTTAACAAAAAATCGTATACTAAAACACATATTTAGAAACGACTTGATTGCTCAACAATTACAAAGCCTAGACCAAAGTAATGTAAACTACAAAAAACAAAATACCTTCTTGGAACAAATATACCTAGAAAACAAGAATGAGTTTCAACAGCTATACTTACAACACACTACAGAGGATCAAATCTCCAACGTTTCAATTTTGGATCAGATACCAGAAACACAAATAAGGAAAAAACAACAGTCACCAGAAGTAATGCGAAAAGAAGTCATGCACATGTTAAACACTCAATACCCAACCTTTACACAAATCTATACGGATGCATCAAAATATGCGAATAAATGCGGAATTGGAATATTCGAAGCAGACAATAGCAGAGAAATTAGCATGCATCTTGAAAATGAAGTTTCTATAACCACAGCAGAACTCATCGCTATAAAAACAGCGCTGGAAAACATCAACACTGAAACAACAGTCAGAACATTAATCCTCACAGATTCTCAAGCATCTTGTTGCATTCTAAAACAACAACAGGAAACAAACGAATTTGACGAATTGACTTTCCAAATTCTCAAATTAGCTGATACAAAGAAGACCACCATACAATGGATACCTGCCCATATAAACATCCCAGGAAACGAGAAAGCGGATACCGCGGCCAAACATGGATTATCGAGTCCGTGTATATTAGTAAATAAAACGAGATTCAGTGACAAAACGCTGAAGGCGAAAAAGGAATGGATGAATTCTATCGATAGATGGTATAAAGAATATACAAACACAGCACAAAAAGGATCAAAATTTTATAGATTCCAGTCATCGTTCAACAAAAAACCCTGGTACTGGAATAGTAAACTGAAAAACACACAAATTCGAACCATGAATCGTATATTAAGTGGACATGATTATTCCCCTTACTGGCTCGGAATAATGAGAATTCGCGACACAACATATTGCGATCTCTGTGAAGAACCCTTTACAAGCGAACATATCATCTTATATTGTATTAAATTCAATCATCTACGCAATTACTACGATTGGGATAAATTTACTAATCTTCTCGAGCTATTTCGAGATTTCGATGAAAATCGTATGAAAGAGGTCCTATCTTTCCTTGAAAAAACGAAACTTAAAATCTAAAAATAATTGGCAACATTAAACACGAAAAAATAGTCATAGTCAAGTTAGTGGTGTTATAGAGTAACGTTCTCTGGCCAAAACATTAAAACGAAGAAGAAGAAGAAGAAGAAGCCAAACAGAGCCGAAAGATGCAGACTGTGCTGGTAGAACCGGTTTATCATTGCAAACGGCCCCAACAGGGTGAGTGATAAAATAGGAAAGGAAACCTTTGAGAATAGAAGAAACAATGTTTGTTTTCTACAGGGCCGGTGTTGCAGAGCCGAGTGTCATTGTTCGGGAGCTCAACGCACTATTAGCACTGACCACACTGACATGACACCACAGAGAACAGACGTACAAGCTCGAACAAAAAATCTTTAAAAAAGTGTGTAAAATTTGTAACCAGCATAACCTTTACTGCTTGGTTTAGTGAGAATCGTTTTTTTAAATCCGCGTATTATGGCAAGGAGGCGCCTTACTGGGTAAGGAAGAAGGACCACCCCAAAGTTCCCGAGAGCATCACCACCCAACGCGATTAGGTCAACTGGACTCAATTTGGCAACAGATGGTGCTGTGAGTCATTATTAGCAGCATTATCCCGCCAAGAAGGACAATAGGGCATGATGGGAGGAATTTATGGATGGACTACAACGCCTTTGACCTTTGTACGGGGTCAAAAACCTCATACTTGTTCCGCTTCATTTGGATGAAAGAGTTCGGACAAACAACACGTTCCTGTGAATGCCAACAGCTGAAGTTTGAGTGATCCATATCGAGCATCCAGGACCCCGAGTTTTGGTTTGAAAAACCGACCATCCTTCAACATTGCCAGCGTTCGTCAACCCGTGCTGGTCGACCTAGGCGACACTGAACCTCGTGCTGGTACCGGATACGACCGCCCAACAAAAACGTGCGTCGTTCGAGTGCCCCGCAATTCTCCCTCGTGTGTTAAGGATTGCGCCGTGGCCAATTCCGACTCCGACACTTCGGAGTCCAGCCCGGACCAGCCGTGCTAGTGCGTGAGAGCAAATCCGATTCCGTCGCCACGTGGGTCTAAGCCGTTGACCTTCCGGAGACCGCTACCCCGCAACCACATCAGAACCAAGCCTGGTCCTAGCCCGCATCGTCGGCTCGTTTGCTGCCCCGGCCTGCCGTTTGTACCAAGCGACCAAAAGGTAGGACCAAAAACCACATAAGGGGAATATTGTGCCAAAGTGAATTAAGGTGTTATCGGGAAAATAAAGGTGGGACTTTAACTAAGCGCATTAAGGTGTTTCCTTGTTCCGAAACTAATCGAGTGTGCCGACCCTGAGGCTTAGAGGGGGGGTTCTTGCTCGGCTGAGCAGTCTGGGGAACCGTTGGTTACAAATTTCAAATGCTGACACCCAAAAAATATGTTGAAACTTGACTTAAAACAGTGCCATCTATTGCGCCGTTCAAAAGTTAAAAATCGAATTTTCACAGTTCTCTTTGGTGTATTTGGAGACATCTGGTGGTTGAGTTAAAAAGGAAAAATTGGTTAAAATGTTCGTTGGAAATTTTACACAAGTTTCGTGAGATAGCTTGTACCACAGATAACAGATAGCGAGCCCCGAACAAAAATGTGTTGAAAACGTGTTTGAGAATACCAACCTAAGTTTCAAACCAATTCGTAAGTGGACTAACATCCATAAGATGTCGCTACCAGTAAAACAATTTTTTTTTTCATTTTTTCGACACGCTTAGAAATGAATACTCATCGCTTATCTTTAAGGGGGTCAGTGCAATATATGACAGTAACACATTTTTTTGTGTAATAAATTTAAAAACATCATAATTTAAAAAAATTCAAATCATATTCCAATCACACGTAAATCGCTGTCATATGCCTTGTTGTATCAATATTGGCGCTGAATTGAAAGTTGAATTCCAAGTTTTGGGGTATGGGCTGGTATTTTACTATCGGTAAATAGTTTTCTAGAACAGAAAATGTGAACATAAATGTTATAATTGTAAATTATGGGTCGATATCCCGGTTGATGTTACCTGATATCGATAGAAGAGGACTTGTAAATCATGATTAATAATAACTTTTTCCATTTCTACTGATTACTTATCCTGAGATACAAGTCCTCATGTATCAATCTCAGGTAACATTAACCGGAATATCAACCCATAATTTACAATTATAACATTTATGTTCACAAGTTCTGTTTTAGGAAATTGTTTACTGATAGTAAAATCCCAGCCCATACTCCAAAACTTGGAATTCAACTTTCAATTCAGCGCCAATATTGATAGAACAATATGGGACATATGCTGAGACATATGACAGCGATTAAAGTGTGATTGGAATATGATTTGCATTGTTTTTAAATCATGATGTTTTTAATTTTTTTTACATAAAAACATGTGTTATTGTAATATATTGCACTGGCCTCCTTTAAGATAAGCTCTGAGTATTAATTTATAAGCGTGTCGAAAAAAGGAAAAAAAATAAGTGCACTGGTAGCGACATCTTATGGATGTTAGTCCACTTACGAATTGGTTTGAATCTTAGGTTGGTAATCTCACACACGTCTTGAGCTCCAGCCCGAACTCTGTTCTCTGTGCTTGTACGTCTGTTCTCTGTGATGACACTTAGAACAAAAATTCATCCATTTTCTGTCTAATTTTTTGTTTTCAGATTTTGCAGGTTCGCAATACCGACGGCAGGTGGCGAACCTGAAAAATTTGACAAAAAATGCCCTGTAGGAAAAGTGGTCTTGTTTAGCCCGATTTTATCGTAGAAATTGCGTGTTTTATTTTTAAAGTTGGGTGGAATTTCCTAACTGGGATAGCATTTCTTCAAATCGATCGATGCGCACTCTGGAATCGACATTGCGTACTGTTGGAAAAATTATCCAGAAAGCGAAATCGAGTGTCCAGTCAGTATGGTCAGTGCTATTAGCACTGACCACACTGACTGGACACTCGATTTCGTTTTTTGGCTGCTCGAAAAATTAACGAGCAATGTCGATACCAGAGGCGCTTCGATCGATGTTGTAGCCCGGCTGAAAAATTAAACCAGGCATTTGATAAATATCGATCAGTTCATACTACTCGAACGGACTGAACAGGTGGGAGTCTAGCTATTGAGTCAAATTTTTATGCTCGAATTACTGCCGCGCAATGTCGACGGTAGGAGGCTTTTAGACAAAATTTGAACTAAATTTTGTTCTAAGTGTCATGTCAGTGTGGTCAGTGCTATTAGTGCTCGTTTGGCCAAGTCGCAACAGAACCAGCTGGAAGCAGACAGCGGAGGTGCTCCGGGCAGTGGTGCGTGCCCGTGGAGCAGTGCAACCAGGCAGGGTTGCCAGAAAATCCGTGATATTAGGCTGTGATACACCTGTGCCGTCCGAGCTGTGATATGATTGTTGTTATTGTTTGGATGTTATGGTACACCGAAAATAATTTTCACTTTAAAGGTAAGTGACATCTGGAGTGAATTTGCGCCATACGTAAATTCATGTGAATTTTAAGTGACCGTCAAGTGAAATCACTTAAGTGAGCGATCAAGTGAATTTCAAGTGAATGGCAAAGTCAATTTAAAATGTTTGCTTAGGTCATTAACATCTTTCGTTGTAGAGGTTTTCAGGTGAAATTTCGGAATATCAAACATTAATCAACTTTGTTTCTACTAAACAATTATTTATTTTAAAAAAATACAACGTACAAAAACGTCACTTTTCTCCTTATTTGGGTTCAAAAAGATTTTTCGGCTTCGAAAAATCATTGACTTCCTCACTTTGACGAGACATTCGGGTTGATATTTTCTGAAATATTAATAAAAAAAATTAAATTTAACTAGTATTTATTGTTTTGCATGATACTTACTTTAATTGCACTTGAATATTTCCAAAATAAATCATCATCGGAAAACGTATCCGAAACCTGATTGCTACAAAAAGGTCTCTGCGACGTGTTAACCGGTTCACACGATGTTTCTGTCGGTCGACCTATGGAAAATATCATTGTTTAATAACATATAAATTACTTTAATTCTGCACCTACCAACTCAAACAAACCTCTGTTGTTTCTTTTCCAAACAACAATGAAATAATCAATACTGACATTGTTGACATTCGCTATGCAAAAAATCACTTGAATTTTAAGTGATGGGCAAGTGAATATTGGCTTAAGTGACCGGTCAAGTGGATTTCAAGTGAGCATCGAAGACATTCAATAACGGTCACTTAAAACTCAAGTGATGAGCTAGTGTATATTGATTCGGTCACATAAAATTCAAGTGAGAGGCAAGTGAAATGTACATGAGCCACTTGAAATGAAGAAATTCACTGAGTTTTCACTTTTAAGTGAATCTTCTAGTGTTTTTTAAGTGTGATTTTGGGTTCAGTGTAGGGAACGGGCCCGTGAGTAGAAATTATGTTAAGCTAGCCTAGGTTTTTAATGTGTCGTATAAGTAAAAATGTAAATTGCTACAAGTTTTGGGTTTTGAGTGTTTGTGTTTTGGGATTTAGTTAGCCGTGCAGCACACACTGAGAGGCAGTGGTGCTCAACTTGTTTCAAGTTTTAGGTATTTCGGTAATAATTACAGGTGTTTTGGTTAAATCTACCGGTTGTTCGGTTTATATAACCGAGCTTTTATAATTTTTTGGTTAAAAATGACCGACCTTTCGGTAATATTTAACCCTTCGTTTCATAAAGTAATTAATGTATGGAAAAAGTAAAAAATCGTATTTTATTTTAATTTTTTTCTTGATGTTCTCATCATTTCGAACTGTTTCAAATGATTTTTGAGGAAAAATAAAAAAAAATCATGAAATGAAGGGTTAAAGACATTTCGGTTCAACAATACCGGTTGTTCGCACTGAACCCAAAATCACACTTAAAAAACACTAGAAGATTCACTTAAAAGTGAAAACGCAGTAAATTTCTTCATTTCAAGTGGCTCATGTACATTTCACTTGCCTCTCACTTAAGTTTTAAGTGGCCGAATCAATATACACTAGCTCATCACTTGAGTTTTAAGTGACCGGCATTGAATGTCTTCGATGCTCACTTGAAATCCACTTGACCGGTCACTTAAGCCAATATTCACTTGCCCATCACTTAAAATTCAAGTGATTTTTTGCATAGCGAATGTCAACAATGTCAGTATTGATTGTTTCATTGCTGTTTGTAAAAGAAACAACAGAGGTTTGTTTGAGTTGGTAGGTGCAGAATTAAAGTAATTTATATGTTATTAAACAATGATATTTTCCATAGGTCGACCGACAGAAACATCGTGTGAACCGGTTAACACGTCGCAGAGACCTTTTTTAAAGCAATCAGGTTTCGGATACGTTTTCCGATGATGATTTATTTTGGAAATATTCAAGTGCAATTAAAGTAAGTATCATCACTGATAACTGATGTACAAGCTCGAACAAAAAATCTTCAAAAACTTGTGTAAAATTTCCAGTGCTCTCTTTTAAAGAAGCCGTTAAAAAGTGACGAAAAACAGTGCCATCTATTGCTTGATTTGTAACTTTTGAACGGCGCAACAGATGGCACTGTTTCTAGATAGCTCTTTTGCAAGTAAGAATTTTTCGAGAGGGCGAAATGGTGTTTGAACTCATTAATAAATAAATTTAAATACAATTAGATGAATTGCTCTATGTATATAATTAGATGAACTAAGAATAAATTTCAGCTGAGAAAAATGGCATCATTACAATATTGTCACTAGAGAGACTGACGAAATGACAAATATACAAGTTTGAATTATAAAATTCCAGAAACGTATTCATAATTTCAAATGCTATCATTTAACCAAGCCGAATCAACTTTTGAAGTACCTGATTCTTGGAAGAGCGCAATTGTATATGATCTCAAAAATTAATAAACTAACATCGTAGAAAAATGGACGGCTTCAATATATTCACAGCAAGGTAAATTCATCTGGTTCATTTTACCTCGATTCTTAATTTTACTATAGAGGCTAACTAACAACTTTGAACAAGCCAGACGAACCAGTTATTTTATCCAGTTGAGCTTAAAATTAACAATCCAACGAAGAAATACAGATTCTAGGCTTCTCTGAGCGGGCATTTTCACGCATTATATCTGTTTATATTAAGTGCTTCATGCTAGTTTGAAGCAATTCGAAAAACAGCGTTAAGCGTAAAATTTTGATCAAAAATGTGTAACGAATCTTCAACACCAGTTTGATCGAAACTCGTCAAATAGATACGACCTTTTCATAATTGACTAAAAGTTTGTTGTTTTGTTTTGTTTACATTTCATTTTCTTCTTGACAGTTCTCTCTGGTGTCCTTGGAGACATCTGGTGGCTCAACCAAAAAACATAAAATTGATTCAAAACGGTCGTCGGGACTTTACACACTTTTCAAGGCTTAGCTTGTACATCAGTTCATCAGTGGTATCATGCAAAGCAATAAATACTAGTTAAATTTATTTTTTTATTATTATTTCAGAAAAGAACCCAAATGTCTCGTCAAAGTGAGGAAGCCAATGATTTTTCGAAGCCGAAAAATCTTTTTGAACCCAAATAAGGAGAAAAACTGACGTTTTTTACGTTGTATTTTTTTTTAATATATAATTGTTTTGTAGAAACAAAGTTGATTAATGTTTGATATTCCGAAATTTCACCTAAAAACCACTTCAACTGAAAGATATTAATGATCATTAATGATCGAAGCCGAAAAATCTTTTTGAACCCAAATAAGGAGAAAAACTGACGTTTTTTACGTTGTATTTTTTTTAATATATAATTGTTTTGTAGAAACAAAGTTGATTAATGTTTGATATTCCGAAATTTCACCTAAAAACCACTTCAACTGAAAGATATTAATGACCTGAGCAAACATTTGAAATTGACTTTGCCATTCACTTGAAATTCACTTAATCGCTCACTTAAGTGATTTCACTTGACCGGTCACTTAAAATTCACATGAATTTACGTATGGCGAAAATTCACTCCAGATGTCACTTACCTTTAAAGTGAAAATTATTTTCGGTGCGGTAATATAACGAGCTGTCATATTAACAACTGTCAATATTTTGACCGATGATTAGCCGAGTTTTGGTTATTTTTTACCGAAAAAGGTCCGTAATATTTGACAGCCGTCACTTCTCGGCCATGAAAAAATTACCGAACAATATGCAATTTCACAAATCGAATTATTCAGTTTGGATTATTTTTCTCTCTTGGGTTCATAAAAGCGCAAATCTTTATTCGAAAATCTTAGCGTATTATAACTTGGCATCACTGCAAGTCAACGAAATCGTGCTGGCTGGCGTTTGATTTTCGAGGTTTGTTTTTCCGGATTTCACACCGGACCGTTCAAATTTTGTGAAAATCTGGTCAAGCAGCGCTATCGGTGTTGTTAATCCTCAATGGGACATCGTAAGGATAGCGGAGAATCAGGTAAGCAAAAAGTTTGAACAATTCAGGAGGGGAAAAAGGTTCATTGTTTACATTTCACGACAGGCTCTGATTCAGATTCCAGTCGGGGAAGCCGGAGCCGTAGCGGAACCCCAGCGGTAGCTCCGACCCCGGGCCATAACCTGGAACATCATGACTCTCGTTCTAACTCACCAACGGGATCACCGGGACAAAACCGAAGCAGATCCGGTTCGGCTGCTTCCGGTCGTTCGGGATCTCAGCGTTCCCACAGTGGTTCTCGATCTCGATCGGGGACGCCGGGCTCGAGACGGTCTCAGTCTCGTTCTAGATCCGGTTCTCGAGCTTCCGGGGGTTCTGAAGGAGGAAGATCTCGTTCCGGATCGCAAGGAAGCAGAAAGTCCAGATCCCGTAGCGGCACTCCGGTAAACCGGTCCCGAAGTGGAACTCCGGAAAATCGTTCACGTAGTGGAAGCCCCAACAATCGATCCAGGAGTGGTACCCCGGAAAATAGATCCCGCAGTGGAAGTCCTGCCGCGAGATCTCGCAGCGGATCCAGATCTAGATCAGGGTCTCCGGTAGGATTTTTGTTTTTAAGGAAAATTTTTGAATAACTTGTTTAAATTGTTGTTTTCTCCAAACAGGCGAAATCTCAATCCAGTCGTCGATCCCGGTCCCGATCCCGTAAATCAGGTTCCCGTTCACCATCGCAGGCAAAATCACATCGTTCCAAGTCCGGTTCCCGTTCCCCGTCACAAGCCAAGTCGAATCGTCGGTCCAAATCCGGTTCTCGTTCGCCATCGCAAGCTAGATCAAACCGGCGATCAAAATCCGGATCCCGTTCACGGAGCCGCTCAGCCGATTCTGACATTCGAGAAGACAAACGCAAACGAGCAGTGCTTTCCAGTGATTCCGGATCAGATGCCGAAAAAATACAGAAAAAGAGGAAAAGTAAACTGATCGATTCAGATTCGGATGAAGCTTCCGGCAAGGAGGAAGCATCGGAAGGAAAGAAGGCGAAGGATGATTTGACTGCAGATGCTTTGTTCGGTGATGCTGACGACATTAGTTCGGATGAGGATGCTGATTCTGGACGTGAGAGAGACGAGTTGGACGATCTGGAAGACGAACAGAAGAAGGATAGCGAACGAGAGAGGAGCAGAAGTCGAAGCAGGTCCAGGTCGCGCTCGAGGTCCCGGTCCAGGAGTCGCGATAGCGATCGAAGATCTTCCGATGGAGAAAGAGGGGAAGGATTGGCTCGATTCGAGGAACCTAAAGAACCGGAAGCAGAACCTGAACCTATACCGGAAACCAGGATCGATGTTGAAATCCCTCGAATTGTCACGGATTTGGGTCGAGATTTACACTTTGTAAAACTTCCCAATTTCCTCTCCGTTGAAACGAGACCCTTCGATGAAGAAACCTATGAAGATGAAATCGACGAAGAGGAAACTCTGGATGAAGAAGGTAGACAACGCTTGAAACTGAAAGTTGGCAACACAATCCGTTGGAGGAATTATATCGATGACGATGGCAGTGCGATCCGTGAAACGAATGCTCGTTTTGTTCGTTGGTCTGACGGAAGCACCAGTCTGCATTTGGGATCTGAAATCTTCGATGTTTACAAACAGCCGCTGCAGGGAGATCACAACCATCTGTTCATTCGTCAGGGAACGGGTCTGCAAGGTCAATCCGTCTTCAGAACTAAGCTCACGTTCCGACCGCACTCGACGGAATCGTTTACTCACAAAAAGATGACCATGTCTTTGGCAGATCGGTCGACAAAAACTTCCGGTATCAAGATTCTCACCCAGGTTGGTTTCGATCCGGATGCAAACCGGAAAGAAAACATCAAGAAAGAGGAGGAAAAACTCCGAATGGCTATGCGGGCGAATCAAAAACCGAACCAGAAACCCAGTGGCCGGAAACGTGGCGAAGGTGGAAATGCCAACAGTTCGTACCAGCAAGATGAAGGCTCCGAGGACGAGGGAGGAATCTCGATTGCAGCCATCAAGAATAAATACAAGGAAGACAAATCGAAACCCCGACAGGGAGCAGCTATCTATTCCTCGGAAGAAGACGATTCAGATGTGGACACTGGTCGTAAGAAAAAGAACGTCGATAGGAAGAAAGCGTTGCGTGCTCTGGAAAACTCGGACGATTCTGATGGCGGCACCAGACATTCCGGGTCGGGTTCCGGTTCCGGATCTGAAGCAGGTTCAGCTTCCGGCTCCGGTGGTCGAGGTTCCGGAAGTGAACGAAGTGGCGCGGAACAATCGGGTGAGGAAGCCGCAGGTGGCGAAGATAGCGATGAATGAATTGACAAACATTTTAAACTTTAATATTATCGCTATATCTAATAAAGTATGTGCTACATAATGACACACATCGATCGGCCGTCGTCTTTTGAAGGTTCCACTTCCCCACGCATTTCTCGCGATTTTAGCTCCAGGTAGGAATTTTCGTACTCTTTGGTGAGATGTTCTGGCAGTGGTTTGGACCAATCTTCCGGTACCTTTTCTCTTTTCCTCCACACATCGTTGCCGAAGTGTGCCTGAAAGTTAGTTTAAAAAATGTAAGAAAAACTTTAATAACAAGAGTTTTAAATTACCTTCAATCGTTCCTGCCGTCGATTGCGTTCGCTTTCGATTAGTTCCATTGCGCTTTTGGTGTCCCGAGGGTTCTTCTCAAAGCGTACACAGTTGTCGAAGTCCCTCTTCCATTGGTTACAATCGATGCTCTCGCCATGGATGAAGTACTGATGGAAGCGAGCCTTGATGCTGGTACAATCGTCAAACTCTTCGTTGTAGAAGAAACATGGTCGTATCTGGAAATCAAACCTGTTTAAATTGAGCCCTGAAAAATAAATCACAATTAATCAACCTACCGACCACAGGTTCCGGAAAACTTCGTGTTCCTCGGGAGTTTTCGGTTCCGGGGGGATCTCCGTTAACTGTGGGGCCATGGTGTCCTGATGCGGAAAATTTCGGAATCACCGGTGCGGGAGGAATGCAAAAATTATGTAAACATTGGCAGGGGGAGGCGTTACGTTTTTGAGTCTGGGTGTTGTTAGCCCTTACACGAATAAATTTAAGAACACAGTTTAGTACACTAGTCATCTCAATAATGTTATTTATACACGAACGTTTTAATTGAACTCTCTGAGAAAAAAATTGTTTATGAAAATAATGACTCTAAGAGCAAGTCCAATGGTGTTGGGAAAAAGTGGTAGGAATTTTGACAGCTGTAGCACAGATGGGAATTTTTCTATCGTGAAATATAGACCAAAAATGTTGGCCGTCCTCCGGTGTGATAGAATACGAAGGTATAAAATCGAAAGCAACCAGCGATGCCAAGTGAATTTGCTTTTCAGTAATTTTACTGACTTTTTTTTATTTTGAATTCACCGTTTGAAAATTGAAAACAAATTCATTTTACTTGATCATTATCTTGAAATAGTACCTAGTGTCAATATGAAAATTTTATTATTTATATGTATGAACAAGTATTGTTTAAGTTATAATGCATTCCAATATTAAACTGTATTCTGCAGGATTAGGAGTTTTGTGTTGGAGTGCATTCGATTACACGAGTTGATAAAGTTTTTGAACTCTTCCTAAATCATTTTCAAAGTGATAATTAAGCAAGTGACGTATAAAAAGTATAGGTAATTCAAACACAAGCTGAATTTTACTCCCGATTCGACGCCTACGTTTGATCAGATTGACACTTGTCGAATTAACAGCGAGGGTTGCGTTTTCTAAATATGATGGATCCATTAAAGGCGGCGTTCCGAACTTGTTATCGGACATTCCGTCGGAATATCTTTTTCAAATAAAAAAACGAAACAATTTCCTACTTCCGAAAACCGCTCAAACAAAACAAACAAGCAGAATTCATTTATTCACCCAGCTATCTGGCATCTCTGCGCCTCAAAATGTATTTGATTGGCAAGGGCATGAATAAAATTGGCTGTAAGTTTGAAAGAGTTGAATAACTTCATTGCAATTCGTATCAATTTAAGTGATAAAAGATTTAAAAAAAAAAAGAAAATATCACTTTATGTTTAAATCCTGAAATTGCTCAATTTCCTTTATTTTCCCCTCAACTGAGGTTTTGAGCATAAGTTAGATGGCAGCACCGAAGCGTTTCATGCACGAATACTGTATTGCAACGCCGACTCTATCACTCGGTTCGGTGTTGCAAAACATCGTGTTTTTCTATCACCCTCCGCCAAAAAGTGTTATACGATACAAATTTTGCAGCGCGAAACTGTTCGAATATCAGATTTTCCCAACACCGGTGGACGGCAAATGTGTTGTGATGTGATGTAAACCTTCGAAATTTCCAACTCCAACTCAACCAGTGAACTTGCTCTAAGAAATTATTTATTTGACTAAGAAATGAATGTCAAAAATGAACAACAGAAAATACAGAACAGGTCGAACAAATGTACGAGTTTTACAAATGTCGCAGTCATGAGTGCGCAGTCCAATCTAGTGCGCTGCGATTAATATTGTTGTTGTTCTTTTTTTAGCACGATGTGTTCAAAATACGTACCTAAAAAGAGTAAAGGTTTAGTTAAGTTTAGTTCCTTTAGTCAGTTTTATGTACATAACATTTACACTTTTGATTTTATTCTCCACTGGTTACACCGGTATACTCCTAATATCCTATGCTAGCTAAACCCTAAAAAATCTATCTTAAACTAAAATATATTTTTATAATGATTCCCGAATTAAAAAATTATAAAACAAAATGTTTGCACAAACAGAACAAATTTCAAAATAATATTTAACAACCGTTCTTCTTGAAAGTTGAATTTCAGACTAAGGTAAAGGTTTAAAGTGTCCTAAATAAAAATTTCAAAAAAAAGGACTTTGTTTTAATCTTTTTCTATCAGAGGAACACTGCTGTAGAAAGATCATTTTTGAGTACGTTAAGGAGACTCTTTTCATCTAAATTTCAATTTGAGTTTCACAACCGTGTAAAGTTTTTCGTTCAGCTTCGTTAAATTTGATAACGCAAAACTGGCAGCACTGCCAAGCGTGACATTTTCGCAAAAAATTGGTGGCAAACAAAAATCTTTGTTTAAAAGTTGCTGTGCATTTAATAGGCAGTTTTCCTGCAATTTTATCTCAAAATCTACATTAAAACAGTTACTACCATACTCGAATCCATTAAACTAACGTTCCCGGTGTCGTTCTCCCATGTAAGTATATAATTGAGCCTTTAATTTGCTGTCGGAATACTTGTTGAGGTTACGGCAGGCGAAATTTTTGGCGCAATTTCTTGGTTCAGAAAAGGAACCGGGCTAGAATCGTAGAGGCGGTATCCGGGTATTCGATAGTGTAGCCATCTCATTTATAGCGCAAAGGATCAAAAGCTAGAATGTACCACAATCCTTTTTACTAAACAAATCTTCACAGGGACCCCTGAGTTACTAATGCCCGTTCTGGAAAAAGCCATAAAATGCAGCCTGTCCAAATCTGGAAATATCCATAAAAAATAATCCTAGGTCTAGAACGTATGATTTAAATATTTTTTTTGTTTATGAATATTAGGCCCAAACATATGATTTAGCAATGACTTTTGGCTATGTGCTTTTTGATAAAACTCGAATGAAGAAATTCCTATATTCTTAATTTTTTTTCACAGAGCTTTTCGTTAGTTTTGAATCTCAGAAAAACTTATATTAACGATAAAACACATAACCTCAATTTCCAGTATCATGTGCTCTCTGTCGGATTCAACCTTCCGATTCATTGATATGATAATAACCAACAGAGACGGGAATTCCAATGAAATAACGCAATATCGTCCTTCAAACAGACTAGTTTAAAGATAAAAAAAATTCATGTCTATTAACTGGCCACAAATGGCATTCACAAGTTAATAAACAGTAAATTACAAATAACGACCTTATTATCCTTTAGATTCAGATTTATTTTAAGCATCAGTAGTGAATTCATGATATAACATCCTAGCCCCTAGCGAGCAATCTTTATTCTCACTATGCTTGAGATTTCGCAAACAGTACACAGATTGCGAAATCTGAACGATTTGTTTGAAAAATTATCCTATGGTTAACAAATTTTCTAATCTATGCTACAAAGATGCGCTTCTGCATAAACGTTTAGCTCAGAAATATTTACCTTATAAAAATCCTAATCAATTGAACAAAGTATCAACATTTTTAATTTTTTTTATAATTAGGATCCCTTGTTGAATTTACACGACTTATAAAACTCAGAAACCTGTAATCATCTTTGCTTGACATTCGAAATCAACAAGAGTCAGTTTTTAAAGTTTATTCTGACAATAGTATCCAGTTCATTTATACTACTTCTCAAGTCAAGCTATTTTATTTTACTTTAAAACTACTTTCCTTTATTGATATTCAAATTTGATCCCATAGCAGAACCATGACGGCGATTTCTAGCTTGCAAAACTTCGTCACCAACGCCCTGGATTGTACCCAGTTCCGGATGATCCGGGATGATTCGGATTTTGAAGATGATTCGATTGCCTTTCACCCGGAGATGGCCCATCAGATTTTCGGGGAGCAGGAGAGCATCTTCGGCTATCGAGATTTGCAAATCGACGTGTGCTTTGCCGCTGGCCCATTAGATATCTACTTCAACATCAAGTACGGGCAAAAGGTGGAAGAATTCTATCAGGACGGAATCAAATCGGACGATGTGGAGAAATCGTTGGCCTCCCTGGTGGAAGATGGATGCTACTACACCAACCTGGAGGAATACAAGAAAGTGCTGAAATCGAAGGCAGGCTCGTTTAAACCGTTCGGAACCAAGATTGACGAGTTCGAGTTGAGCGCCGGCACATCCGAAAGTACCGGAAAACGATCCTTTGAAGTTTGGATGAGCGATTGCAACGATAAGGAATTCTTGAAGTATCATGCACGATTGGAATCGTTTTCTTTCTGGTTTATTGATGCCTTCAGTCGTGTTGAACACGATCCTTTGTGGTTGTTCTTTATTGTTTATGAGAAATACTCGAATAACAACAATGAAACTCGTTACGCAACCGCCGGTTATTTTACGGTTTATCAGTATTACTCATACCCAGAATTCATAAGACCACGAATCAGCCAAATTCTGGTCCTGCCCCCGTTCCAAAAACTGGGAATCGCTTCGAGACTGATCGAACATGTAAGTTTCCGTCTTTTAAAATCTTGAAAAAAATATATTTCTTACAATTTTTTGTATTTTCCTCCACAGACGGTGCACAACTACTTTGTCCCGATGAAAAATGTGGCCGACATAACTTACGAGGAACCTACCGACATCGTTCAAAACATTCGGTGTGTGGTTGACGCCAAAAGATGCATGACCCTGCCTGCATTCGCTGATGATAAATTGTCGAGTGGCTTCTCCAAAGCGATGCTTCAGGAGGCCAAGGAAAAGTTCAAGGTAAATTGTGATTTTCTTCAGAAAACGAGCAAGAAGTAACTTATTTGTCTTTCAATAGATCAACCCGAAGCAGTGCCGGGTGGTTTACGAAATTCTCCGGCTTCGGGTCACCGACACCAAGAATGCCGCTGCTTATCGGGCCTATCGGGTGGAGGTGAAAAAGCGCCTGAATCTAAACGATAGCAAACACCGACGGGATCTGGTTCGGCTGCAGAAGCGAGGCGTCGATGTAAGTGGGGCCTACAAAATCCTTCCCAGTTTGGAGGACCGAATCGAACAGCTGAATGCCGCTTATAAGGTTTGATAGAATGCTTTTTGTTAACAAAATAAACATTTATCTAAAATGTCCTATCAACTTTTATTCCACAGGAGGTCGAACAAGTGTATTATCAGGTTATCAAGAAGATAAAGCTGTCACAATAAGCTAGCGTTATGGTTGTAAACGGTTTAGCTTCCTTGAATAAAGCTGATGCCGGAGGCACGTCATTAAACATTTCCAGATATCGTCGTAAAAAGTCTTGTCAAAAATGTTTCTCATACTCCTTTTGTTTCTGATATGAATTTTTTCCTGTTTGATCATGTTTTTTCTCTCTTTTTATTATCTCACAAGTAAGTTACTGAAAAATCACTGTTATTATGGTTAAGCATTAGGCGTTAAGGAACCTTTTAGAAATAAAACTGTAAATTCAATAACATATCTTCTTCATTAATTCGAACATTCTTAGGATTATCCTTAGCAAGGTACATTTTGTGTTTTTCATAGACGGTTTATCCAACTTTGGTAAACAAGTTTGCTAATCGGTCTAGTTTTCCGATGGTTTCGTGACATTACAGCGTGAAGCGCAGATCCGTGAACCAGAGAGCCTTGATGAGATAATCGTTCCAGAGCTCCTGAAAATCAACGATGATTGCGACAGGTTTTTGATTAAGGATTTGAGATTAGATGAAGGGCCCTAATTTTCAACACTAATGAAGGGCTTAATAGGCGGGCGGAGCTTGAATATCTTGTCGCGTGAATGGGACAATTGATAGTGTCTTAGGAATTTTTGTCAGCTTCATGAATGCTTTGAACCAAACCAAGAAAGAATTTTTGCACAATTTTTCGATCTTATGAGCTCAAAGTGCAAAATCCTTTACCGAAAAGTTCTGTCCATAATAGTGGATGTTGTCGAGGATTTAGAGCTTGATTTAACTTCTTCAACTAAACCGAATTTTAAGAAGGTCTTAATACACGCTTTTAAATCCCAGTTCCCTCAGGCGGGCGCCAAGGACTGTTTTTAATTTGTGCCAGAGCTGGTGAAAGTTTTTCCAACCGGAGGGCGTAGCTACAACTTACCATTGGTGTAATATCGAATTAACAAGAAAATATAATAAACATTCTAGTGTCAACTACCAACAAGTGCTGAACTCCTGAACTGCCGTTGGAAGCATAATTGTCACATGTTACAAAAAGGCAAAGCGAGAAAAACGCGATCAAAGTATCACAAAAACACTTTGCTGTGAACGCACAGTTTTGCAATTTTTGTTGACTTCAATGCCGTGGATCTCTAAAGTATACTCCTATCATATGAGCCTCGATCAAATTTTTCGAAAATGAACTGAATTTTCAATGAAAATTGTTGTGTGACATTTATGCCGCGAAATTCTATGAAAAGTCGAAAAATGGACGCATATTTGTCACACCACGAACATTTTCCCAGTAGTTGTTAGGTTTGGCATATCGTGTGTGGCTCTTGTGTTTTATTTGTGAATGGAAGCTTAAATTAAAAAAAATCAGGTCTGAATCGGATTATTTGAAAATTTACACTCTCTGGTGCCAAACATGAAGTTTTTAACGGGTTCGATCAATAAAACGGCACGGGGGAGCAATTTGCGGCAGCTCAATCACTTTACAAGAAGCAACATTTCTTCAACTAATGTCAGCTGCCGTGCTGAAAACGTCGCAACCGCGAGAGAAGCGTCACCAGAAGAGGACAATCGATCCGTTTGCAGTGAATACGGTCTTGGGACAAGTTCCGGATGAAGTAACTCTGGCGGAATAGTTTGTAAACAAGAAGAAACAGACATCTCCGGTATTTTACTAGGTGTGTCGAAATCAAAAACTCAAAGCAAACCCAAAAAAAAAGGTCTCCTAAAACTACCGTCAGTCAGATGTGGCCATCCTGGACAATTGGTAAATACGGTGGAACTGTCACACTGCGCTGGAAGAATAACAATTTGACTAATGTTGTGAAGCTGGTTACGTTTACATGCATTCTCCCAAGTGCCAGCAACGGACCCGAAGCAGTTTGCAGAGTTTTTCTTGCACATGCTGGGTTTCCGCGAAAACAGTGACCCCTCCCCCTCTTCACATCTCCATGATCGCCTCCCGACTATCTAGAACACGTGTGCCAAGTTTGGTGAAAATCTATTTAGACGTTCCGAAGTTATAATACGTTCATTTCTTTAGTGTGACAAATATGCGTCCAATCGTCTCAGTGTGACAGTTATGCGTCCATTTATCGCAGTGTGACAAATTGACTTTGAATTTTTCTTTAAATTTCTAGAATAAACTTTATGTTTCGACAAAGAATATAAATAATACGTATCAAATTATGACGATTGGCTTAAAAAACTCAAAAACGTCGAAATGTCACATGTGACAATTATGCGTCCAACGGCAGTGAAGTTATTCTCTATTCCGGAATCAGTTTAGTCGGGTATCCACTCGTGTATAAGGCATTTCCCCACTTGTCAGACGAACAGCTGATTCCTCATGTTTACATTTTCTCGGCATATCGTGGTAGGGTAAACATAACAACAACATTACGTATGTTCAATGACCAGATAGTAACGATATGAAATTGGCAATGCAATTGTAGTGGTTTTGCAAGCGCACCTTGGTGAGGAGCATATAAATTCTTTGTTTAATGATTTGTAAATTCATAACAAGTTAAGACATGAAGGTTTTTTGATGCTTTTAATTAAAGAAGTTTTTAAAAGAAAGCATTGAACAGTGCTTATCATCAATGATCAAAATGGCGACCAGTTGATGTTTACATTTTTCAAAACAAAAACAAAAAGCTACCCTACCACAATCTGTCTCAGGAAATACTCTATTCACGTGCTTGATATAGCAATAGCGGAAAACTTTTTTACTCATTTTCGGGAGTTATAATATGAAAATATGATTTACTACACAAAGTTCTGTAGTAAATATCGCCTGGACTGGTTACACATGAAATAAAAACCATTTTTCCCATAAAATTAGTGAATTTCTACAAAGTATATTCACGATCTTAGAGATTTAACGTGAATGACCCATTAAGAGCAAACGCACCAATACGGGAGTATACGCGGCCCGATTTTGCTCATTTCAGCGGACCGATTTTGGTATACACGCTCGTTTTTTTATAACCATTTTCGAGTTTTTTTGAACCATTTTATGGTTTTCTTTTCAAAACGTCGAAAATTGTTATTTTTGAACCAGAATAAAATGTTAAATTTTAAGCATGTTCAAAGTTTTTGTGGAAACACAAAATAATGGTTAAAATTTCAATGATGATTAACATTTTTCGTTCCGCGTCCGCCATTGTTTTTTTTCATTCGGGTCAGGTAATTTTCGTCAAAACAATGCTTCGTTATTCTCTTGCAATTCACTAATAAGAAATGCGCCGTGATCGTCGGATTTTCAACTTAAATGGTGCAGTGGAAAAATGTGCCGAATATACCAACCGATGGGAACAAGGAAGATCCGGATATAGGATCCCAGTTTAAAGAAGAAAAGCAGGAGAAAAGGTGAGTTTTTTCATATACCATTGAATGTCTTCAGGAAATTTCGCGATTAAAAAGCGGGATGATATAAATTTTGCAAAATTTGTTTTTAACTGTTTTGATTCTTCTAAAAAAAAATGTTTCTATTTTCTCAGGTCATTCCCCATGGTCATCTAGGCATGCGATTTCATCTTCCGGAGTAAGTGGGACGAGCAAGATCCGGAACTTGACCCTCGGCAAATGGTGGATTGAAATTCAATTTTTATATTTCCCGAATCACGGTTTGACTGCAGTAGCTCAAGAAGTATGTTTTATTACGAGCAATTAACCAGTAGCCCTCCAAAGGAACCGGATTAGAAATTATTCCTGTCAAGTTGTAGGATCCCCAGGCCGGGAGAGTACAGCATCATACGTGACCATACCTCAATCGAAGTTGTGAACCATCGATGGAAAAATAATTTTATGTTATAAATGAATGTTGTTGAATCCATGTTAAAAGATGTAACTTGTTAGTTTAATTCTATATCGTTTTAATTAAATAAAACAACAATGACGAATTATTTATTTTAATACATTTTTAAATACGTAATTAATTACGTAAATCTTCATTCAATCCTTAAAAGAAAGAATTTCGGCCCTTTTTCCAAAAACGGTTGTTTTTTAACCATTATTCACATTTGGAAAACGTTTAAAAAATAACCATAATCCAAGTTCTCTTCAAAATCTCATTTTATGAGTTTTCGCGGAAAACTCATAAAACGACTTAACCCACAAAACCTCGATTATGGTTATTTTTCAAGCATTAATGGTTCAACATGGCCGAACGTGTACACACTCTTTCGCGCACCGGGTGGAAGCATATTATTTTTAAATTGTGCATTGCACTGAGAAAACTTTAACAGAAAATATTAATCGCAGCGCACTAAATTGGACTGCGCACTCATGTCATGACTGCGATATTTGTGCGAACTCGTTCATTCGTGCGACCTGTCAAATCAGTGTAAAATCTGTCGGAGTTCTACACGCTAACCGCTTTTCAGTCAACCTTTGTACGGATTCGGGTCGGGCGCACTGCTTTTTGACAGCTGAATAGAGTGAACGTGAACGTAAACAAAAGTTGCATAAAAACTACATTTTAAAAATTGAATTTTCCAACTAATACGAATTAATTCGAACAAACTAATCATACCAAAAGTTTTAATGAAGATTCAAGAATCTTTTCCTATTGTGTTTAAATTTCATTAAGCTAAGTAAAGCCGAGTAATGCGTGGTTGAAGTGAGTGGTGATAATTCGTTTGCAAAAACTACCTGTTTTAAAAGGATAACTTATTAATTAAAAAGTGACAATATTAAATTTTTTTCTTCTTTCAACTGAAGAAAAATAGTTGAAAAAGCACCAGTGATAGAGATTTTTATTTATTTAGCCGCTAAGCTGAGTAAAATCGTATTCAAAGTTGGCTTATTTTTTACTTCATTTTGCTTGATTATGGACACAATTCGATTGAAATATATACTTCATCGGTAAGTTTTTTGTTATTTATTTATCTCTGCTCCTACAACCAAGACCAGAATCATTAAGATGATTGAATACAAACTGAATAAAAAAACCTTACAATTCCATATCATATATGTAAGGACTTCAAATTATTACTTTATTAATAGTAATTATTATTATCATTGATTAGAGACCTTTTAACAACTCGAGTCATTCGGGTTTGTTTATCAAATAATGCTTGCTTATTTTATTTTTTTTTTTAATTTTGAAAAGGCAGAAACAAAACATAGTCGGAGTTTCACAACATTTTCCTACCTATAATTTTTTTTTTAATTTTAATGATTTCAAACAAAATATGTTCCGATAGTCGTCGGAATGGATTTGTTGAGCTAAATAACGCGTTTGAAAAAATCTATTGGATTTTACTAAAATGATCATGATATATCATCATATGGACAATACTGTCAGAAAAAGGGTAAAATTTTTGGGTAGATATAATATGTCCTTCAACAAAAGACATTATTTTTTATTCATCCATGCTTAATGCTTGGAGTTATCAGGATTTACAGTCTTAGTTAATGTGATTTTTTTTATTAATCACGGCCTTAATTAGTTAAAAAAAGAAATGACAAAAAAAAACTGAACAAGGAAGCTTTTTTACCTACAACTTCGCAGTATCTAAAAGTTGCTGTGACAAGCGATTTATTCTGGAATTTTAATATTCTAAGGCTTATTCACGTTCGAACTGACCAGCCAAAGCTTCGGGATTTAAATTTAACGAATAGAATAATTTTATATCCTATTTTGGAATGACAATTTTTGGAGATCTGGCTGTATCCAAAATCATGATTGGGTGCGTGATAGAGTGTGAAAGTCTTCAAAGCGTAACTTATACCGTATTTGTTTATGCCGAGTGTTGCACTAGTGTTGCACTGGTGCACCACTAGGTGCTGTCAAACTGTTTGTTTATTCGGACGGTGTTGCACTGGTTTTGACCTGTCGGAGTTCTGCTTACGGACGGTGGCCCACCGATAATTTTGCCAGTGTTGCGAGAGAGCGTGTGAGTGAGCGAGGTAGCAATACACTGGCGAGGATTTGTGTTTGCTTTTATCGGGTACGGTGGAACACTCCACGAGTGGAGAAAACAAATACAGTATTAGAGAAAATGATAAAAAGTCGTTCCGTGTCCTTTGTGAAGAGGAAGGAAACAGTTATTTATTTGTAATTTTTTGTTAGAAACAATTTAAAAAACACACCCTCAAACAGAGAAGATCTATTTGCTCAGTTCGAATACAATTTTCTATAGATTTTCTATAGCTCAATTTGATCCAATCACTCGAAATTGCTCTTCCATAAACGAGTATTTCAGTTGAATAAAAAACTGTATGATTCATTTCACAAAATTCGGTGAAAAATTGATTTAGATCTAGTAATATGTTTACTATATGATGACTGCATACAAATAGTTATTTTTGAAGTGATTTTATCTTAAAATAATGATTTACGTAGGGTTGAATTTTGTTAAGAACTTAACTATGAATATAAATTGTACTTGTGTCACTATATCCTTGTCCGAAATTAAAATTTCTAAACAGAATTTGATAATACTAACGTTGAACAGTAAAATCATTGAGAAAACGGTTCAAAATAACTTTTCCAACCCTTTTAAATCACTATTTCAAAATCACATAAATATGCTCAGTTTGTTTACATTAGAGCTCACTCTGTACGAAAACTTTTCAGCTGGCAGCAGTGCAGCTGGACTGACCCCCATAACTGCGACTGCAAAACATTGCACGAAATCCAATTTTCAATGAACGAGATAATATTAAATTAAATTTACTGATCGAATAAATTTTCGGAGTCGATAGTTTTTTCGCTTCAATTTCGGTTATTATCATTTTTATAAATAATTAATTATTATAATGCATATAGCGATTGTTGGAGGTTATTCGACGGGTTAACTGCTATCCGTTATGTGACGCCAACGACGACATGCTGGTTGAAGATGCCATACAGCAGCAACAGGGCCACGCAGTTTCGAGCGACCAGCAACCGGGTCAGGTTGTGGATGCAGCAAGAACTTCTGTGCAGTTGCAGCCGGAATCATCCAAAACTCAGCGGAACTTGCGCGAAACATGCCAGCTGCTGTGGAGTTCCACAATCAAACAGGAGGTTTTCCGCCGCTGGTCTAAGACTTCGGCTTCAGTGAGTCGGAACCGTTTGCAATGCTGCAGCGCAGCGAGAAGGAGGATTGTATGCGTCATTGCCCCGGTTCAAACCTATGCAGTACGTCTCTGTGGTCGAGTGGTTAGCGTGGTAAGACGGTAATCGCTAGGTCCACTGATGGCATGGGTTCGATTCCCATCTCGGTACTGGGTGTTAAGTGTTAATCTTAAGTTGTCCACGTCATTCATTCAGTCTGTAAAGCCTAAATCGTCTAAGGCGGTGTTTGTCTTTTCTTTTCTATCTGCTAAAGATGCTGCTCATGGACCCGGTCAGACGGTGAAGTTTTTTCTTATATCTGCTGCTTACTTTTCCAAGCTGTACGGAGGGTAGAAAAAAAATATAAATTTTCGCTAAATAAACAGTTTTTTCACTCTCCTTCATCGCTTACGTTGTTGTTACTCGATGCTGGTCAATTGCAAGTTCTGCACTGTTCAAAATTATGCTAATTCCGACGACCCACTCGGCTGCAAAGAACAAACCCTGGGCCACCGATTCCGAGGGCCTAAATTTTCACCTCTTTCGACCCAGCACAGAATTAATGCTTCCAAAATGGCTCTATACAATCTTCGACACATTTCCGATCCCCCCGCGAACAAAATTCCGTCCGCACATTCGACCGAATCAAAAGAAGAGCCACAATTGCTTAATTAATTAACAAATTGTTTACCAAAATTACAAAATTTTAATAAGCATCGTTTGTTTAACTTAGCCTTAAATGGTAGATTTTTTTCAGTGCATGTTTGCTCTCGCCCCTTTCTAGTGAGCAAATTTGGTGATTTTGTCGGTCCCGACGGCAGCGGCCCTATTTTGCTCACCCTCATACTAACCCCCGGTGCGGTATGAGAGTGATCAAACGCGTGAGCATTTTCACTATACTCGCGATTGCTGCGGATGCCCATGGGCGGTTTATATATTTTCGAATTAGAAACCACCTGCAGGTTGGATCGTCGTCAACACGCTTTTCGTGCTGGTCAAGGAGTCGATACGCATTTCGCACAACTTGAAACACTCACTCACATTGACGACTTGGAACATATGGAGCTGGTGTCTCTCGATATTTCGAAGACAATCAACACTACGAAAAGGATACACATTCTGAATACGCTGAGAAATTGGAGAATAAGAGATCGTATGCTTAAGGTTTTATGTAGGTGTTTGAGATGCTTGCACCGTTATACAACATAGTTAGTCGTAAGATTGTCCTTTGGAGCCTTCCATTGCCATTCCTAACGTTTACCCACTCTCAAGATTGACAGATCGTCCGTGGAATGATCGTCCACCTAAAAATGATAACACACTTAAAAAAAGCATTAAAGCAGGCCGTAACCAGGGAGTGGTACTCCCGAAATTTCATGAATTTATCACCAGTAAATACTCCTATAAATCAAGAAGAAAGAAGAATCACACGAAAAATCACTTATCGAATTTTTAAAAATATGTAACAACTATAAATTACTGTAAATCTTCAACAAGACACGAATGCCACAAGGATGGTAAAGTCTCATTAATAAAACCTGAAAAAAAACCTTTTCCGGAAACTGATGAATGAAAAACATTCTCTGACTTTGTCAAAAGGATCCAGAGTTTGGCGTTTTTGCCTGCGCAAAAGATCCTTTAACACTTTTAGTCACCCCAAACGACGGTAATTGAAAACCATGTATTGTCCAGATTTTCATTAGGTACATCTTCAAGGTTAATTTCCGACAAGGATTTTCTTTTGTGTATCATTTCTATAAAACTAAGCGTAGATTCATATTTCAACATTTTCGTTTTTATTCAATCGTCTGTTTTTCTTATGTAGGTATGTTAAAACTTGTAATTTGTATAGAATATTTAATTGCGGAACAACGATATTCAAATCGTAATTCATTGATTTTGTTTCTGCTGCGAACTTTAAGACACTTATTTTCTTCTGAGAGGTCGTGAATGATTGATATGAGTATTCATTGGAGTTCGAAAAATTAATTCTAACATGGGTTTGTATATTTTTTAGTTATTACTCCTTTACTCAAGGGTAGATATTATTGTTAGAAAAATGTGTTCCTTAAAAATAACTGCGGTTCTATTTACAAATAATGTACACAACACGTCAATCAAATTTCGACGTGTTTTATTTCCATTCCATATTCTTATCCTAGTTAGTTTTTCTATGTAAAGTTATCATGCTTATT